>NC_048448.1:29238038-29543889 GCF_004353265.1 Vitis riparia | reverse complement strand
CTTTCCTATTTTCCAGCTTTCTCTTCTTTGATGTACTGGTTCAAACTTTCCAGAAAAATCCCTAAGCTCACCGGTCCCAACCGTACCCAGGAAGAGATCCCTCTCTTTCTTTCCACAATAATGGCTTGAGGTTTTCCCTTTCTCTCCTCTACTTCAATCTCGAACACCTTTGATTCCACTCCGGTTCTCCGCTCTATTTTCTCTCTCTTCACAATCGCCCTCTCGCTCACTCTCTCTCATCGCAATAGCAGAAAGATGATCGTGGTAAGCCCGATTATTGAAGTTGTAAAGGGTTAAGACATTTCTTTCAAGGTTGCAGGCTG
This sequence comes from Vitis riparia, assembly GCF_004353265.1. Taxonomy (NCBI): domain Eukaryota; kingdom Viridiplantae; phylum Streptophyta; class Magnoliopsida; order Vitales; family Vitaceae; genus Vitis; species Vitis riparia. The sequence continues at coordinate 29,543,566 of NC_048448.1, read as the reverse complement.
AAAAAGTGGTCAGCGGTGCAAAGGGTAGGTTGAGACCAAAGAGTGGACAGTTCACAGTCAAAGCCTTCTATTCTTCTTTGATGCCATAGGGGAAAGAGCCTTTTCCTATGGATGTAGTTTGGAATTCCTGGGTACCGACGAGGGTAGGCTTCTCTATTTGGGAGGCCACTTGGAGAAGGAGTTAGATTCCTAACTAGCTGCAAAGGAGATAATGGAATTTGATGAATAGGTGCTATTTATACAAAGATGCAATGGAATCAACTCTTTTTCACTGCACAAAGGCTAGTGTTTTAGGGCACCTTGTTTTATCCTTTGGCATTACATGGGTGCTGCCTTCTACAATTCATGAGGCCCTCCTTGGTTGGAAGGGGTCTTTTATAAGGGAAAACATGAGAAAGCTTGGAAAGCTAAAGCATTTTGTGTTTTTTGGACTATTTAGAAAGAGAGAAACCCGAGAGCTTTTGACAAACATGGAACTAATGGATCGAACACTCAAATATTTGATACTTTGCACTCTGCACTTTTTAACGTAAGAGATTCATAGATGGATCAGTGGCGAAGCCAGAATTTTTTTTTTGCTTGTGTATGTGTATGTGTATGTGTGGGGTGGGGGGGTTTGGGAACAAGATTTTAAAATTTATTTCAAGTAGGGCAAAGAACCACAAATCTCCCTAGTGTAGCTTAGTGGTAACTATGAAAAACTTTTGAAATTGAGTGGGAACAAGTTCAAATATCTTCTTAAGAAATAAGTTTTGTCAGTTTTGAAACTTTCAGATGGGACATTTGCTCACCCTAGACCTAAGGTTGCTCCACCACTGGATGAGATGCCAATGTCTATCATATACTAAATAAACAGTAAAGGGGAGGATGTTGGTTTTTTGTTCCTCTCTTCTTATCATTGCACTTTGGCATGCTTTATATATGCCTTATGTATTTTGGTATGCCTTTTCCCTAGGTGCTATTAATATTATTTTTTATTGTCCATCAAAAAGTAATGGGTTCCTTAGAGAAGGAGCTGGCAACGCTGTTATATTTCTAATGCTGCCCTAGATCTTCCTACTATATCTAATGCTATAGTAGAATGTAGAAGCTACTTTAACTGCCATGGATTCTTTCTTCTTCCATAATATTGTTGTGTGAAAACCTCCATTTCTGTCATTTTGTGCAGGGATAGCCCCTTGAAGGACCATTTCCCAAACTTCTCAGTGTAATAAGTGATAAGGTGCCTGGTAGTGAGATTCGATGACAAGGACTGTGAGTGGTATCCTTTAGCTTCCTGATTTTATTCAGAACTTTCAGCATTCAGAATCACAGGCAGTGGTGAAGGTTATTACTTTATGAGATGTGGTGGGCAGGATCAAAGAAGACACTATCAAATGGAAGGTCAACATGTACAAAAGGTTCAGTATTAAGTCATTGTTTTGGGTGATGTATGGTAAGGAGAGCAAAAAATTCCCAGTTCCTGGGATATGGAATCAATGTCTCTTCCAAAGAGGGGTTTTCGCATGGGATGCAACTTTAGTGGAAAATCCTCATCATTGACCAGTTGAAGCAATAGGGCTTCCTCTAGCCCAACTGCTGTTGTTTGTGCAAAATGAATAAGGCAACCACATTCCCAGTCGTTGTTGGGCCAGCTAGGGATCTCTGGACCCTACTCTTTTCTCTACTCATTGTGCAATAGGTGCTTCCTAATTCAGTCAAGAAAGTCACTGCCAGTTTGGAATGGAAAGTTTATGAAAAATAACAAGCAAAAAAAGTAATGAGAGCCCCTTATGCTTGTTTTCATGGCTTTGGTAGGAGCATAGCACAGGTATCTTTGAAGGAGCACAAATAATGATTTTGAAGCTGAAGGATAATCTGACACCTTTGGACCTATACCTGGTGGCATTGGAAAGGTAATACAAGTGTGAAGTGCAATTGAAATTTACATGGTTGATTATGGATGAAGCAACAGCTGAACACAGAATAATGCATGGTCTCAGAAACTAGAGTTCAAAGGAAAAAAAAAATTCAAAACAACAATACAATCATATAAAGTATGCAAGTTTGAAACTTTTATAGCCATTGCATTAAATAAAACTTTGTTAGATTAAAATATCATGGTAAGAATGCAAATCAAACCTGCTGCAGAAATTCTCTGGTTGACACAAGGCTTCCAACTTTGATGTGGTTTTGGATGCCACACAGTCATCAGCTGCATAGTCCATCCAAGCATTGCATAAATCAGTCCCAACAACATCAGTAATAAACATAAAAAGGAAACCCGTAAAATGCAAAATCTTAACAAAGAAGCATGTATAGCTATTTTAGACTGATTCCTTATAAGAGTGACAACAATGTCAAAGCTACAAATGAAACATTACAACAGAAAGTAATTGTGTTTCTTGACTGAACAGATTATCAATGAACTAATAAAATATACAACTGTACACACACACACACACACATATATATAACAATCTGGGCCTTTAATAGTGGTACCTATTTATAAAGTTAAGGCTTAGGCTGACAATAAAAAATAAAAGCAAAGAAAAAGGAAAACACTTGAATTCCACCTCCAGTTGCTAGAAAGAATCTTTTCATATCCGTAGTTACTAAAATCCTAGATATAACATTAATCAGAAATTACTAAAATTTTAATGACCTCTAGCATGCCAATATTCTCATATTTCAAGTAGACTACCAAAAAGTTCTATAGGAAAATGATATATAAAATACATGTATCCTCTAGAGAATCCAACATTCGACCTACATAATCAGCATCCCCATTTTCATTTCCTCAAGTGCACCAATTTTAAGTCAGTCTTAAGGATACTTGTGAATTTGAGACTCAACCAAGGGACAAGAAAAGAGAAAAATTTTGGAGAATAGTTAACAGAAACTCCCTCCCCCTTGTCCCCTCCATTTGGAATCGGGTTACAAGGTCAAAATATTAAGTATAAATCATAGTTCATATATCTCTCCCTCCCTTTGCAAAATGAATCCCCTGCCCCCTACATTCCTTCCTTTAAAATGAATCACTCCCTGTCTCTCCTTCCCCTTTGCAAAATGAATAATTATATGATGTTAGCTCTATATCTGCATACATGCACACACATATATCATGCAAAGGACCCATCATTTGAGGATGGTAGCAGCATCCTCATTTTCAATTTCACATAATTTAAGTTTTAATGACATTTGTGTAATTGACACTCAAACAAGGGACGGTTAAAATAAAAGAACCTGGAGGAGACAGAGTTAATCCCTCTCTCTATCTCTCTTTTTGCAAAATGGAGAGTTTTTAATGTTTTTTTGATAAGTAAGAGAATTGTATTATGAAAAGGTGTTAAAATAGGGGCTTAAGATGTACAAGAAAGAAACACTCACCCCCTTACAACTGAAACAAAAAACTGCCCAACAAGATATACAAAAAAACAACCTTTCCCTCAACGAGAACCCACCCAATCAATGAAATCAATTAGCGTTGAAGGACCATCTTTTATAAACAATTTAGACTCCAACCAAAGTAAATATACAAAAAAGGCTTTCAGTTTCTGCATGGACGGCACACCTCCTTCAAAGGCAATTTTGTTCATTGCCTTTCAAACTGACCAAAACAAGCATAAAGAGCCCGCATTCCAAGTTGCCCTCCATTTCTTACCCACAAAAGACCATTTCCACCCCAAGAGGGTTTCCCTAACCGAGGAAGGAAACACCCAATACACTCCAAACAAAGTAAAGAATAGCTTCCACACTTCCCTTTTCTTTTCACAATGGAGAAGAAGATGGTTAATGGACTCTTCATGCGCTTGGCACAAATAACATCTATTTGCTAAAGCCCAACCCCTCTTTTGAACTTGGTCCAAAGTTAGAACTTTTCCCCATGATGCTTCCCAAGCAAAGAAGCTTACTTTTGGTTGCACGCTAGAGTTCCATATTATCTTCATTGGGAAACACCCTGTTGGGACTGGCTCTAAGGCTTCGTAAAGAGGCTTGACCGAAAAAATGCCATCCTTTGATTCCACCTACCTCACCCTATCCTCCTCCTCCACAATCACTCTCTTCCCACTCAAACACAACAAGAAGGAGATTTTTTAAGGAGTGTTTTCCTCATGCTTTTAATGTTAATTCTCTAAAATGGAGAGTTGCCGGGTGAGCTTACAAAATGGAGGAAATGGTCTTCTGCCATGGTGATATTGTTATTTTGTAGGGTGGAGGCAACTAGCAGGGGGTTTTTTACATTAAATGAAGATGGGCATGTCTACTATGCTGGATCTGATGTGAAAATGGTTATGGCAGAGGGGCTTGAGATGAAAAACCATCAGTTCTTCATTGATTGCTATGGTAGTTGTTGGTTAAAAATTATTGAAAAAAAGAAATTATCCTCCATCCCAACATCTTTGGAAGAGCCCTTGATCCTTCAATGTGATCAAAAGCTTTCTCCACAATTCCTAGTACAATCTTAAAAACATTCATGAATACAGAAATTGTCACTCTCGAATTCTTAAAAAAATCCTGGTGTAGTAACTTTCAGATCAATGCCTCGCACATATTAATCTTAAACCCTTTTCTGTTGTCATCCTAATTGAAGCTTGTCTATCACTCTAACTTCAAAAATACTAATCATCTTTGAACCAAATCTCATATAATATATAAACCCAGTAATCAAAAACTAGAGCATTGTTCAAGTAGCATTTTGAAAGTTTTGCTTGCTTCCAAAAGCTAAAATTAAACCAAAAAAAAAATAATAATAATAATAAAGACATTGAAAATTCAAAGATGCTGTCTGGTTAACAATAGAAATTATTTCCCTTTCTCCTTTAAAGCAAGAAAAGTGTTTCTAAAAATGCTAACAGTGTTCAGCTAATTTACTTTAATTGCTTTATGATCTAAACTCTGGGCAATTTTGCAGGTAACCAAACAGCCTCAATTTCTGAGCTTTCTATCACTCTGAATAGAATCTAGTTAAGAGAAGAATCAGTACCGCATTGTGGCTTCTATTGCTCTCACCCTCCATAAAAGCCCATAACTTCTCGAAAACCTCAGGACTCCTATACACCGATCCCGGCGGCTGAGTCTCAGCTCCACCACCGCCGCCGCCCCCGCCGCCACCATCGAAGCTCAAAGATCCCATATACAACAACATTCCCGAAATGTACAACACCGGCGCAAACAACAGCAAGCCTCGTCGCCGGAAAACCGCCGACACAAAAACAAACATCACCCGCTCCACAAAACTATGCAGCTTCTGACCACGGCCGCCGCCTCCTCCTCCTCCTCCGGCGGCACCGAACCCACCACCGCCGCCGGTCTTGGTCCGGCCATGGCGGAACCGAGGCGATGACGGCGGAGACGACACTCCGCCATTGGAGCGGCTGATGCCAAGCCGGCTGTAACCGTGCATACTGTATTAGGGCTGAGAAAAAACAGGAGCGAAACGCTAGAAGCAGCGGCGAGATCGGAGATGGAGACCCACAGCCAGAATGGGGTGCATTTTGTACCACTCAGATGAGACTGTGGAACCGAGTTGGAAGCAGTTAATGCAGTGAAAAGAAGAGTGTGGAAAGCAAAACACTCGCTCAGACAGACTCTCCCCCACAAAGTAAAGAAACACAGGCCCCGCAAACGGTTAAGGAAGTGCGGTCTCCAAACGGGAGGACACACCGGATCTCGTTCCCCTTCAGTCACGGACACCGTGCCGCCCCCCACCCAAAAGGGCCCTTTTTAAGCTTATGGCTCACTAAAAATAAGCTCTTCTAATTTGAAGGCAATCAAATTGAAGCAATAACGTTGTAAGCTGAGTTAAAAGCTGGGGGTTTAAGCCATTCCTAATGACAGAATTCTGAACGTCGCAATGATTGGAGATGATATGTCGGTGAAATGATTAATACTTTAATAGCATTCATCCGTTTCCATTATTTTAATATGCGGGTGTTTATAATTCCTCTTTATGTATTGATTAATACTTTGATTTTGACATTTGGTTGCATTAATTTAAATTATATTCAAATAATAAAAATTTATGGTTATCCAATCTATGTATAGCAAAATCAGGATCATCAATAATAGCAATTAAGATGTAAGTAGGAATATTGATATCAAAATTTTTTTTTAGAAATGACAACTTTTTTAAAAAAATGTTTAAAAAAAAAACATAATAATATGATATGTTTGATAACTATTTTCAAAAATATTTTTTGAAATTGTTGTACGGTCTTTTATAAAACAAAAATTTGTTTCAAAAACTTAAGGTATATTTGATAATTATTTTCGAAAACATATTTAAAATACAATTTTTAAAAGTAATTTTTTAAAATTATTGTAAAACGTTTTATAAAATAAAAGTCTGTTTGAAAACTTAAAATGTTTTTAATTTTATATCTCTATTTTTTATTTTAACAAAACAAAATAGAAAGCAATTATTTATTTTCAAACATGTTTTCCTTTCTTTTTTTCTTTTTTTTGTAAAGAACATAAAACCATTTTAGAAATAATTTTTATATCTAATATTTTATTTTTAAACATTCTTAATATTTATATAATTATTTTTAAAAAATAAATAAAAATAATTCAAAAAATATTCTTTAAATGTAGCATAAAAAATTTAAACAATTTTTTTATTTTTAAACATATTTTTTTATTTTTTTATTTTGAAGAACAGAAAATTATTTTTGAAAACAGTTCTTGGAGATGCTTTAAATCAGATCATGGATTTCAAAAGTGATTTTAATTCATTAAAATATCTCCAAAATGGATATTTTGACATATGATTTTGCTGGTAGTTTTCGTGGCTTTTTTTATCTTATGGTGTTGTCATCAGGCTTGACAAATCAAGCATTGGTGGTTCAGTCGTGTAATTTCTTGGTTCATGTTGGCTGTTTATGAAAAGAATCTTTTTCTATTCAATGACTTAATATTTACATACAATTTTTTGGTTTGTTGTCTTCAATATTAAAAATATTATTAATTTTTATATAAGATTTAAAAACTCATAGAGATTTATTTTTAAAAATTAATAATTTTAAAAATGGTTTCAAAAAATTTAGGTATCAAAATTTCTAAAAGTAATTTTAAAAATTAAGGTAAATTTATTTATTTTTTATTTTTGTAAAATGCAATGTATACAAGGACACTCATTTTCTTATTCCTTATTTTCTTTCTTATTATTTTCCTATTTGTTTTAATTTTAAAAATTTTACCATTATCAATTCCTACCCTTTCTAATCCTTCCATAAAAAAATATTAAAAAAAAAAAAAAATCTTTCCTAGCATTTTTTTTATTAAAACATTATGTTAACTAAAATAAGAGTATTAAATTTTAAATGATTTGTTTTAAATTTTTTTAATTATAACTATTACTTGTTTTAAGATTAAGACTATGTATGTTTTTTTTTACTTAATTGTAAATAGTTGTTGGTTTTTGTAATATTTTATTTCTATTAAACATTAAAAAAAATCAACATATTACTTTTTTTATTTAGAAAAATTCAAATATTTTGACTTTTTTCATTTAACTAAAAATTTATAATAAATCATACTAAAATAGAAAAATAAACAACTTAAAATCTAAAAGTAAATTATTTCAGCAAAAAACTAAAAAAAAATAAATAAATAAACACCTTTTAAAATAAAAGTTCATAAGAATTTCAAACCTTTTAACTTCAACCAAATTTGAATATAAAAATCTCATATTTATTTCGTTCTCAAATTTTTACATCTTGTTTAAGGTGATGTGGCATATTTTAGGTATTATAAGTGGCAATTTATATGAAAAGGAAAATTGGCAAATTAGAGACATATTATTTTTACTAAATTTTTTAGTATTTATTCTAAATAAGAAGGTAAATAAAATAAAACTTTGGAGAATGAAAATTCACCGACCACCATAAATGGAAGGGAATAAACCATTACCAAAGTCTATAAACAAGTAAAAATGGAGTTTTTCCATCTTCTTGAATAAATAATTCATACTCTAGTTTATACGATTCCTTAATAGGAGAATTGTCCATCTCTATATGGGACCTATGTTAAATAGGAGTTCTTTATATTCAAGGCTTATTTTATGATGAAGTCATCCCTTCTAATAAGGAGTTAATTGTTGTAGACAAGACTAATAAATTCATCCTTCCTCATACTTGTGAATACTCCTTGCCTTTCATTTACAAAGTCGCAAGATAGATGACAAAGTTCAAGTTACTATTGAGGACTAGGTGAAGTTTTGGGTTAAGGGACCTGCCAAGTATTAGAAGCCTGCCACTATGACTAAATAAAATAAAGAAGCACTCTAAAAAACCTTTAATCCTATTGACTCTATTGATAAAACTTATAAGAGGTCTCAAAGAGGGAAAACTATTTTCATCAAGCTAGAAGTTGGAGTAGACATTGAAGAAGAGATTTATTTGGTTGTGTCATGTTCATTATGTGAGTTTGCCTTACCCAACAAGGATGTGGGCCTTATTTGATCAAACATTTTTTAGGTTACAACTATGATGGCTCCTGGGTAATCCTTTTGCATAGTGGTGTTGTTGGGATAGAGTCCTAAAAAGCATGACATGATGTAATGGATTTTAAATTCATTGATAAATTTATTACTTATGTTTTTAGTTCCTTTTATTATTCATTATGCATTAGTTGATTATTTGAGCATTCATATCAATATCACTTGCATTGTATATAACTTGGGTGCATTAGAAGTGGTACAGAAGATTTAAGTCATGGTTTCCTTACAAGATGAAAAGTCGTTCACAATCAGTTCATGAATTTGGGCAATCCAATAAAGATTGTAGTGTTTTACATCCTAATTGGAGGAATGACTTGTCTTGGCTGTGAGTATGGGGTTCCCATGGTGAGTGCACTAGTGTGTAGGGTTACAAATTGGATATTACTTATGGTAAGTCATGATGTAAGAATATTAATTATTATAATTCACCAAGCCACTATATTGCATGGAAAATAAATCTTGAGAAAATATTAAGCATGTCTTGGAGTCAACAAGAGGCTTTGACCTATGAACGAGATCTTAATGTGGTCATATATCCTTATAGATTGAGTTATTGTTGATGGACATTGGAGACAACAAGTATTCTGATAGAGGAACCATGATATCTCATGGGATTGAGACAATGTGCCCATTGGGTATGTTAGCCCAAAAGTTCTCTTAAATATGTTTTAATAATAACAAAACATCGTTAAGTGAATTAACATGTTTAATTGAGTAAAAGTTTCAGGTTTTATTGAGAAAATACATAAAAAGCTCGAGTTTGTGAAAAAAAAATGTTCAAAGAACATGAAAACTTGGATGCCTAAAGACTTGTTAAGTGTAGGATATATTTGGAAGATGAATCCTTTAGGTGCACTTAGGATGAAAGTGTTTTTCATGCATTCATTCTTACTTAGTTTTCATAAAAATGAGCTTAAACGTTTATAAATTGAATGAATATGAGTTAATATTTGAAACCTTAGGCTAAATTCTCTCAAAATTGACTTACATAGGTTTCTAATTGAGTTGCCTAAGTTTTGGGAAGCTTTAGATTGAAAAAGAGAAGCTTTTGGGCTAATTTTAGCTCAATCGCTCAAACCCCTCCCAAAACTAGTTCAATCAATTAGGTGCTCCCAATTGAGGTATGGTTAAGGCTCTAAAAGTTTTTTTCTCTCTTTTAAAATCTCAATATTGTTGGTAGAGGTTCAACTTTTCTCAATCAAGGGTCGGTTGAAGCTTGGAAATGATCGACAGTCACCTACAGTGCATTAAATACCCAATGGCTACTCAATTAGTTAAACTAATGCTCGACTAATTGAGGCTAACATCTATAAAAAGGAGTGCTCGAGATTGGTTTTCTATATATTGAGAGTTCTTATGCATTTATTGACAAAGAGAATATTTGCATTGAATTGCTTATTGTGGACTCGCGTTTTGCTTTATGTGTTCCCACTCGATGATGCGATTCGCTTTTTATTTATTGAAAAATATGATTTTTAGAAATGACTTGGAGTCGCCATTTATTTTTGTTTTATTTTTTAAAGGGAAAAACAAAATAAGAAAGAAAAACCTTAAGTATGACTTCTGAAGGAAAAACAGGTCTGTGAAAAATCAAAATCGGGTCCGAGCGTCAAGTTACCTATTGGGAAGATACGGAAAAAGACCGTAACACCCCTCTAAGCTCATATACATACGGTCTCTACTAAATAAAGTGAGATAAGTGTGACAATTGATAAGGAAATCAATAGATACCAATGAAATGATCAAATAATAAAACAAATTGTACATGAGAATAAGCAAAGTGGGAATGAGATCGTACCTTAGCAGCAAGTCATAGTGCGCTATCATGAAACGAGATTAGTGCACAATAATGAATACAAAATATATCGCATGTGTCACAAAACAGAGTAAGAAATCCTTAATGACAATTATGCACTTCATTCAAATCATTTTTAAAGAAAATATCATGGATGTTGGGCCTCAACCAAAGCCCAATTTATTTTGCATTAATTAATCTCACAAATCCCATTATTTTGAAATTATGAAAAATTCATTCACGCTTATTAAAAATCAAGAAAATCGAAAAAAAAAAAAAACAGGATTTTTAGTGACCGTAAACCCTAAGAAATGAAGGGAAAAAAAAAGACTTAAAATTATTTGAAAACCATAGTGATATTAAAATTATTTGAAAAACTTGAGTTTTGAAAATTGAAGTTTTGAAAATTGGAGTTTAAAAAATTATTTGAAAATTGAAGTTTTGAGAACTAAATTTAAAAATTAGAGTTTTGAAAATTATTTGAAAATTGGAGTTTTGAAAATTATTTGAATATTGGAGTTTTGAAAATTATTTGAAAATAGAAGTTTTGAAAATTAAATTTGAGAATTGGAGTTTTGAAAATTGAAGTTTTGAAAATTGGAGTTTTAAAAATTATTTGAAAATTGAAGTTTTGAGAATTAAATTTAAAAATTAGAGTTTTGAAAATTGAAGTTTTGAAAATTAAATTTTGACATTAAAAGCTGAAGAATTAAGAGGATAACATGCACGTGTACTTCGGGGTGGTACATTGGAGGGTGGCCATGCATGAGTGGGGCCTTGATGGAGAAGTAGGTGGCGTGCGTTACTATGCCAATTACTCATTCTATTTTCTTCAATTGACAACCACACAGAACGGTGTTTGATTGGTTGAATGGAAATTTGTACCCACTGGACTCCATAGTTGCCTTGGAAATCTCACCTAGTTTTCTTTTCCCGACTGTTTCTCGGCACTGGTATTCTTATTAATAGATTCATTGAGAGAGAATGTCTTTTACTCTGATCCACTAATTCCAGCATGATATTCGCATATGTACAAAGATTTCAGCACATTTGGACGCATGTTTTTCCACCCGTGTGCAAGTTCAGGAGGTGGTTCCCAATGAGTTGCACCAACTTACTGCCAATCGATGCTCTTTGTGGAATCTGATTAGAAGATGAGTTGGTCTCGAACTTCCTAAACATCCTTTAGACTTCCAACTAAGACTGCATATCAACTCCACCATTGTAAAGCAATGACTTCAATTTTGGGTACCCATGCAACTTAGTTAGAATGAAGGGTTTGACCTTATTGTTCTTAAATTGCCTACAACACAAATGAATTTCAGATAATAGTGTATGTGTAACAACAACTAAGCATTTCTCGTAATGCTTAGGAGTCAAAACCATTGCAGGACCATCAATAGACTCCGCACTAATCACCTGAACATGGGACATGATGACCACTTCTCTTGGTTGTGGATCCGACCCTAGAATTACACATGACTTCCTGCTTGTGATGAAACCAACAAACCCTTATCTTTTTCTGTCCCTTCCTATTTTTGTACAAGTCTTCCAAGTAACCAAGATAGTTGCTCTCACCTCCAACCATAATGAATACAAATGAATGTACAAAAATGGTAATTTCGTCATGTCAAAAGGTTGGGTAATGTTGGAGCTATTTGGTACAAATCCACACATCACTTGACTGCACAATATCTGAATTTTGAGCTTTCAACTTCCTTGGAACATTGATCATTTGATATGGAAGAAAGGTTTGACGAGCACTAGAGCCAGCCACTGAGAATTCAAGATATTCAAAAGCTTGTTTTGAAATGTTTCTCTAAATTTGTAATATCTAGTGGACGAGAGATCACTAATATAAATCAGTCTGCAACCTCTCTTTTGATTCGCCATTTGATGTACACATTAACCAATTCAATGTGTGCATTGATTCATGCCTAATTGGTGTCTCAGCTGATTCGTGTCCAGCTGGTGCTCCTTAATTGAGGGAGTAATCAACAAAATTTATAACCTATTACACCATATATTAGGGTAGCAAAGACAAAGCTACTATAGCATAGTGGCTCTAGGATCGTTCATTGGGATGGGTTTTCACTTCACAAATGATATTAATTCAAAGCTGAATTGGTGTCTTTTCATTTCAAGGTTAGCTTTAAAAGAAAACAAAAAGATGTTTGAACAAAGATTGGTTTTAAACTAACCAAAAATAGTAACTGATTTTACAAAGAAAAGTGTTTCTTGGAGTTTAGATCACTAGGCTCAGATTCTTCATACAAAAAGGGAGTTCCGGTCACTTGTTTCTTTTCCTCGCATTAGAGAATTAACATATAGTTCCTTCTCCAACCGGTGTTGTATAGATGCTTCCCATTAATGGGTTCAAACACTAAATCCCTCTCACTGATGCAACTTGCAATGGCTCATACCTCTCACCTAGCACTTGCCATTCAAGGTGATCTTTAACCTTGGATTACCCGTCAAAAGCTCGCAAGAGATAACTAATGGATGTCTCCTTGGAGTCCAAAAGCTTACCAAGTGTTGGCAATTCTAGAAAATCCTACCTTCAAGCCACCTCCCAAAGGCTCGCAAGGGGTAAACTAGTGAATCTCCATGGACGGAGATCACTTGCCTTACCAAGTGTTGGCCCAGGTGATTTAAAGGTGTTTTAAGTTAACTAAAAAGATAAAAACCATCAACGAGTCACACTTTCTCTTCATTAAAAACTAAAACAACAAAACTTCCAATTTATGCTTGAGGAAACTCACCCGGCTTTCTTCACTCCAAGAGACGAAGAGCCTAGCCTCTCATTCTCTGAGAAAACATCTCAGAGAATGTTTGGCTATCAAGAAAATGAAAATGAAAGAGAAAAAAAAAATATATATATGAAAAACAGAGCAAGTGCTCTGTATTTTACTTTCTTTCAAACTTACAAAAAGTTCAACACTCTCTAACTCTCTCAGAACAGGCTCCTCGGGCTCCCTTTATACCACAATTACAACTTCAGCTATTCCCTAGATATTTTTGCCAAATTCCTAGCTTAAAAACTAAGAAATCCTATCATTGGTGACTTACAAGGAGAATTTAGGCATTTAGGCAACAAAAATCTAATGAAAAATATCTCAAAGTGTCGGTTACAAATATCGGGAAGCACTAAGGACCACTTCGCAGGTGAACAAGAAGAGCTGCGAAATTTCTTCATAGCAACCAGCTGATTCAACACCTTCACAAAGTTGACTTCCATCTTGTGGTGCTTGGCTTCCATCGCGGCGTGAAGCTTCAGGGGAAATCCATAGCACTGTGAAAAAGGGCTGCGAAATCACTTCGCAACAAAATGGTGATTTCGCAGCACTTTTCTGAAGCCTTCCTTCAGCTTGGAGCAGTTATCTTCCAAAGGTTGTAACTTCCTCATTTCAGCTCCAAATTGCACACGGTTTAAAGCATTGGATTGTTGACTTCCTAAGCTTTCAAATGACATATAGCATGCATAATTTGGACATCAGTAAGTGCTCCAAAAGTAGCTACAGTGACTGTCATCAAGAATGCTTCATGGCTGGATTCTCTTTGCTTCCCCTTTGCATTCCAGACTCGTTTATGGCAAAAGTGCTTCAAGGCTTTGATTCTTCATTCCTCTAAGCTTCACATTGCTTGCCAAGGATTCCATATAACTCTCCTCAATCTCCTAATGCTTTGGTGATCAAAATACTAACAAAAACACCAAAACTTACACATTTTGATTAGAATTGATTGAAAGGGGCCTTAACATGCTAATTGGGTTAAAAGGCACTAACTACTACTCAAAAGTGTTTAAAAGGATTAATTACAAGCTATGAAATAGCACTTTTTGAGTAGTAATCATGCATCAACATAGAACATATGCCTTATATTCCTCTCAGTTCCTACAACTACAAGAACTGAAATCCCCGAGGTATTCTTCAAATAATAATGAGCCACACGGTTGCCCCGCTCCGGATAAATTACTTGTTCTCATATTGAGAGAAATGTCTGCTGAAAAGTAGATTAAGATGGGATGAACTATATTTTCACGCTTGGGAAATCCAAAATGCTTAATATTGATTTTCCCAGTAAGGAAATTGGAGACTCTCAACCAAATTAAAATTCATACAAGAGAAATCAATTACAGGTGATCTTGTTTAACATCTTGTGATGGATAGGAGAAATGGTCATTATTTCTCCAAGAAGATGGCTATTGGGGATGGGTTTGGACCGAAATTTGATAACTGGGTCTCCTTTGGGATAGACTAGATGGATAAAATGATTATCATACACATAGGAATTCATGCATGTGGAAGGTGGAAGGAAAGGAACTAAAAGTAGTGAGTATGAAGGATGGGGATATGAGTTTGATGGATGAGATTTTGATGGAAAGTTTTGGAAAAGTTTTGGGTGGCTATGCATGCACGTGCCACATGCACATGGGTAGTATGGTGGTGGATAGGTGGAACTAGCAACGTGGCTGAGAAGTGGGTCAAATGCAACCTCTTGCTTCGTAACATGCCCAGAAACAGAAAGATTCCCAAGGTGATGAACCATTCGGGCTTAAGGGTGAGCTAATGCCAAAGCTTCTTCTGGTACAAATTAGCAAGAGAGCTACATCACTTTGCCAACTCCAAATGAGGTATGCACAGTGACTTCAAGTGTTGCAAGGTGGCCACATGAGCCATCTACAGGCAGGGCCTGGGGCTTAGGTGATTGTTATTGGTATGGGCGATTGCAATGAATTGAAATTGTTGATTTTTACTGCATGTTAGTTGACCTGCTTTTCCTTGAAGAAGTGGTTTGATTTTCCTGGATTTAACTACATTTTAGCATATGAGATGCAACTTTTTTTCCTCGTGAACCTTAATCAAAAGCTTGCAGTAGGCTTACTAATGAAACCAACCCAAGTGTTCTGTATTCCACGAACCTTGACCTTCGTGAAGCCTATCTGAGAGATATTCGTACAATATCTTTTTGGACCCCGTTATGTGGAGCTAAACCCCATAGCAAAATGAATCAATCTCAACTTTGGTTAGCAAAGTGAAAGAGATGACCACTCATTTCATATCCTCCATCTATAGCATCAATTATATTTCCACCCATTTATTTGATACAAGATCACAAATTTCACCAGAAACATTAAATTGAAGGAGATCATTCAACAATCTCTTTATTTCAAAAAGTGCAGTCTCGGATAACAGGTCAGAATCCCAAATCCACCCAGAAGTCACTCCAACATCATCAACTATTGAGGCACATACTCATGCACACCAAAAAATTTACCAATAACAAGGGAAGACAAAAGTGGAAAAGGACCCAAGGAAGCAAAACATAAAAACAAATAAAGAAAACACCAAATGAAACTCTCTTTCATGGGTCATCAGTGAGCTTCCTAACTAGTAGGAGAGACCAAAATGGACCTTAAATATAAATAGCTGGATGAATAAATAAATAAATAAAACATGGTTGTAAACATCTTATAGAAAAACCAAGACAAAGCTAAAGATATAAAGCAGGATGGTGCAAAAATGGGAGAGTACAGAGTATGCAGCGATTGTACCTGAACAACTCCTTTTGAGCAAGGATTGCTTGGCTTCAAGTATTCGATTCCATTGCTTCTTCAAACTTAGCAAAAGTCCTCCTCTACTTATTCGGTTTTCCCTTTTTTACATTCTCCCAAAAACTCCCTGCTGAAAAAACCTTATTCCTTCTCTCTCATTCCCTTAACGTCCTCCACCAGTTCCACTGCTCTCCGTTCATAAAAAAAGTCTCTATCTCAATCACTACCATGGCAAGGTGGAAGTGTGTTTTTCCACACATCCCATGCAACTTGCTCACTTGTGGATGTCATCCCCTACTCCCCCAAATGAAAAAAAAAAAAAAAAAAAAAAATCCCAGCTCTTCTCAAATGGCAAGAAAGTGGATGAGAGGAAATAACCAAAATAAAATGAAAAAAACAATGAATAATAAAAAACCAAAGTCCCTTGGTCCAAAGAGGGGTCTATACTTGCCCACTAATTTCTCTATTTTAGAGCTCTTGAACTCAAGTTCACTTATTTTTTTACTAGAAAATCACTTAGTGCACCCATTTATTTTCATCTTAGCTTCCATTGTATTGAGTTAATATTGAGCTAGGGTGAGAGTTGTTAAACATTCTTTATTGGTAAAAAGGTTGCGTGTTTAGAGCTTCAAATTGGCATTGAACTTGAAGAGATTTATAAAGCCTGTTAGATCCATTGAATTTAATTTTATAAGTTTTATTAGGCTTAGTTTGAAGCCTTAGTTAGTAAAGCCCTCACTCGGAAAGGAGATCGAGAAGAGTGGATGTAGGCGGATTTGTCAAACCAATACAAAACGAGTTTGAGTTTCTCTTTCATTTTCTATTTATTAAATTACTTCAATTGTTGCTTAGTTAAAGTTATTTTTTAAAAAGGTTTCAATGACCCAATTCACCCCCCTCCCCACACCTCTTGGGTGTTTTCCTAAATTAAATAAGTTTTGTTTTACAGGGTGATATGAAGGAAATGTGATCAAGAAGACTATGGTCATAGCAATTCATTTAGTGGAATTTGACTTATGTTCTCCGTGATTTAGAGGATATTAGTCGATCACATAATAGGAGGATTTATAACTCAAGGATTAAAGGGGTAATCTTGATAGGTTGATAGCACTACTTTGTTAGATTACGGATACTAGTTCATGAGAGGTTTACATGTGGTGGATAGTAGGTTATAAACCTGAACTTTGCCTCGTTGTAATTTCATTGAATATTTGAGTGAATTAACTATTTTTAGTGGAATATTAAATTAATTTCATAATTGGATTATAAGGAAACCAATATTTTCCTATGAGTCCTAGTGGTATTTTCTTGAGCTTCTATTTCATAGTGACACATTTTATTTGAGGGATTTAGATTTTTTTATTCATAAGAGTGTATAAAGGTATTTTGGTAAAAGTGTAAGATTGCACTAAATTTTATGAATAGTCTTTTTGGATTAGACTAATTAATTAATTGTAATCCAGTAAGGGCAATTAATTAATTAAGACCCAGGTGGGTTAGATTAGGTGACCCAAGCCCAATTTGGGCTCAAGCCATTTAAGCTCAAAAGAAACCTTATATAAACCTCTTTAAGGATTTAGGGTTTAGGCTTTGCCTTTTACCTTTTAGAGAGAGTTTTTTTAGACAGAAGCCTTAGTCATCCTCCAAAGAGAAAGAGAAGCTCACCATTTTCTATGTGCTTAGATCTGTAAAAAGAAAGATTGGGTGGTAGGTCATTGGGTAGACAAGATCTATGATGACTACCACAAATTTGATATTTCTTCATATTGGATTCGATTTGGGAATATCTCGATCGCATGTATGAGTTCACTTTTCTTTAGATCTAGTTCTTTGAATGGTTTTAATCGCCATTGTTTTTCCATTGCTCTAGAGAGCCTAGGACCATATGCATTCACCATATTGATCTAAGGCTAGAGAATGGAGCAATTTAGGATTCCTGGTAGGTACCTGTGCTAGCTAGAATCTATAATGGGTTAAGAATATTTCTTCATAAAGTTTAATGATCAATTGTGATGCAATCTTTCTCATCCATTATGTCTACATGTGGTTGATGGAATATTTTAGCATGCATTTGTCCATCTAACTCAATTTAATACCCCATTGATGGTTATCTGTAATGGGGAGTAGATGGCTAAGCACTTCAATGAGCCTGATGCTCACATTTTCTTTAGGATTTCTAACTCATACCCATTAAACATACTAGCTATGGTTAAAGATTAAGTAAGTGTTTTACATTACAATAGGAACTTGTCCATATCTATGATAAGCTATTTTCATTAGTCTTTGCTTTAGTTACCTAACTTTGCACCATAATGATGTGTATATTAATTGTTGAAGCTTAGCTAAAAAAGGTCCTAGGTAGCGTAAAAAGGGCTCGTACGGGCTCTGAACACAATGGAACTTTAGGGAAACCTAGGATGCCTCTAAAGTCACATTGTAGATCTAAAAGCTCCTTCTAAAAGGTCTCTAAAGGTGGCTGAAGAGTCAATTCCAAAGTCGAGTAACATGAACCACTAAAGAGCATGATGAATTGCTAAGTAGAATGGGAATCCTATGCATATACTACATGTAGACGCAAGGTGGGAGGTGACAAGTATGATGAAAAGTGCTACGATGAAAAAAATGATGGTCTATAATTACACATTGGATAAGACTTTAGGTGAGTCATGACATAAGACTATCAAGTAGTCATGATTGTACTAAGTTGTTATATTGTATTATCTTTTAACCTTAAGAGAATATTGAACTTGTCTTGAAAATAATAGTGGTTTTCACCTATAGATGAGATCCTAGAGTGATCATATATTCTCTATGGATTGGATCACTATTGATGGAAACTTGTTGCAACATGTATTCTCAATAAAAGCACCATGATATTTCATAAACTTTGAGACGGTATGTCCCTTTGGGTGATACTAAGGAAGTATGTTCAAGTAATCTATAATCATAGTAGTTCCTTAAGTGGAACTTTATATAAACTTTTTGTGAGGTAGGATATGTTAGTTGATTAGACAATAAGAGGATCTATAACTCAAGGATGGTAGAGGTAATCTTAAGAGGTTGATAGCATTTACTTTGTTAGATTATGCATACCAATTCGTAAGGAGATTGTATATGGTGGGTGGATAGAAGGTCACAAACCCGAACACCTTGTGTCTTGTTATTATTTACATAAGGTGCTGAAATGCAATTGACTCTTTATAGTGGGATGTTGAATAAAGTTTAAAATTAGATTTTATGCGAGCTAGTACTTTTCTATGGGTTCCAGTGGTTCTTGCTCGAGCATTTTCTTGTATGAGGTATTAGATTGGTTCTTGGTTCACTTATATGCATAAGAGCATTTTGGTTAATACACAAGGTATATAAGAGTTAGTAAACAGTATCTTTAGAATGAGCCAATTAATTAATTAAGATTTTTTTAAGTTAGATTAAGTGACTCAAGCCCAAGGCAAGCTCAAACCACTTAAGCCCATGAGAAGCCTATAAATACCCCTTTGTGGGTTTGATCCTAATGACACTAGGATTCTCATATATATGTATATATATTTGTAGTAATTAAAGAGCATCACATTATTGCTAAACCTACCAATTGCCTTGGAATCTCAATTAAATTAATGAGTGGTTTATCTCCATTGTGACAAGAATCATGTCTTACAATCCAGTTACTTTTATTCTCAATTTGAATAAATTAATTGAGCCTAATTATGTTGATTGGAAAATAAATTTGGATATAGTGCTCACGTTAAAGGAGCTAAAATGGGCAACTCAAAGTTTACTCCAACTGTTCTCAATGAATATTCCTTGTAGGAAGAGAAGAATGCTCATCAGAAGTAGCATAAGGTGAATAAGAAGGCCATGTGTATTATTCTTGGGTCTTGAACAATGTGTTGCAATAAGGCGGCATGTCTCATGTCACTACCTATGACTATTCTCTTTAGTTTGTGAAATATGTTTGGTGATAGGGACAAGTCAACTAAAAAAACTGCCCTCAAGATTATTATGAGCATTAAGATGATAGAAGGAACTCTCATTAGAGATCATATGGTTGGTATGATTGAACTCTTTAATGAGATGAAGACCCTTGAAGCTGAAATTAATGGTGAAACGAAGGTCGATGTAATCTTAGAGACCTTACCAAATTCTTTCTAGCAGCTCAAGCTCAGCTATTTTATGAATAAGATTTTGTTGAACTTGCTGGAGTTGATGAGAGAATATATGGTTGAGGATATTCTTAAAGATCAAAGAGGTGTTCATAGGAGTCAAGGTTCTTCAAGTTCTTTTAACAAGAAGAAAAAGGATAATAAAAATGAAAACACCAAACAAGGAAGGCTCTGGGAAGAGAAAGAGCCAAAAAAAGGGTAAATGCTTCCTTTGTGGCAAGAAAGGTCATTGAAAAAAGGAATGCCTTGACTACCTAAAGAAAAAAGAAGGTAAGTTTCATTCACTTTATGTTGAATTTTGCTTAGCATTGGGTTCCATCAATCCTTGATAAATAGATTTCAAGGCCACTAACCATATTTTTAACTCTTAAACGAGGATTTCAACTAAGTAAAAGCTTGAATGATAAAGATATGTACCCAACACTAACTTTTTATGTGAGGATAATTGTCCATACCATAAGAAATGTTACTCTCAATACAAAATTTTATTGTGTTCTAAGCATCAATTGAAAAAATGGATAATATCTTAAAAAAAGAATTTGTAGTATAGATAAATATTCAATAACTTCATAGAAAATAACCAAGAAAACCATTTTTAATATTTGAGTTTTCAAATCTGTTTTTAAAAAACCTCTCAAAATTGTTGTGAATCAAGCCCTACTTGCATATCCTCTCCCTTTCTCCCTTTTTATTTTTTTATTTTTTATAATTCTGTTTCATATTATCTAGGATGAGATCTTTGTTTTTCTTCCTTGAATAAAATATAAACTTACTTTTTTCTAATCATTTTTTTAAACTTTCAATCTTTTTAATCACATTTATATCAGTATTGTTTGCCGATAGTCAAGACTATACCGCCGCATGAGTGTCCCAAATCAAAGGAAGTCAGTGACTCGAACTTCTCATGGGCTGTTGAATCAATATCACAACCCAGATGGCCAGATTTCAAACCCACAATTTTCTAAACAAGAATCGCAAATGGGACTCTCTCATTCGAGGCCTCTGTGTGAAGCTCAAAGACCCTGAAAAGGCGCTGCTACTAATGCAAGATTGCTTGACAAATCTCGGTATACTCCCTTCTTCCTTCACTTTTCATTCACTCATTCACAGTTTCACCTCTCAGGGGAAGATGAGTAGAGCAATTGAGGTGTTGGAGTTGATGACACATGACAAAGTCAGGTACCCATTTGGGAATTTTGTTTCTAGCTCTGTAATTTCTGGGTTTTGTAAGATTTCTAAGCCACAACTGGCTGTGGGGTTCTTTGAGAATGCCGTGAATTCGCGGGTTTTGCGGCCGAATATCGCAACTTGTACTGCACTACTGGGTGCTCTTTTTCAGTTGGGGAGAGTTAGGGAGGTTTCTGATTTGGTATCTTGGATGGAGAGGGAAGGATTCGTGTTTGATGTTGTGTTTTATAGTAGTTGGATTTGTGGGTACTTTAGGGAAGGGGTTTTAGTGGAGGCCATACGGAAACATAAAGAAATGATCGAAAAAGGAATAGCCCCGGATACTGTGAGCTATACTATACTCATAGATGGGTTTTCTAGGGAAGGGTATGTGGAGAAGGCAATTGGGTTTTTAGAAAAGATGAAGAAAGATGGGTTGAAGCCCAATTTGGTGACTTATACAGCCATAATGCTGGGGTTTTGCAAGAAAGGGAAATTAGATGAAGCGTATACCTTGTTCAAGATGGTGGAAAATTTAGGGATTGAAGTGGATGAATTTATGTATGTGACTTTGATTGATGGGTTTTGTACAAGGGGGGATATAGATTGTGTTTTTGGTCTGCTCGAGGATATGGAGAAGAGGGGGATTAGTCCAAGCATTGTTACATACAATTCTATTATTAATGGACTGTGTAAAGCAGGAAGAACGTCTGAGGCCGATGAGGTCTCGAAGGGTATCGCTGGAGATGCTGTTACATTCAGTACTTTGTTGCATGGATACATTGAAGAAGAGAATGTAAAGGGGATTCTGGAAACAAAAAGGAGATTGGAAGAAGATGGAGTTTGTATTGATCTTGTTATGTGTAACACAATTATCAAAGCTTTGCTTATGGTGGGGGCACTTGAAGACGCTTATGCATTTTATAAGGGAATGTCGGGAATGGATTTGGTTGCAGATTCTGTTACTTATTGCACAATGATTAATGGGTATTGTAGAGTGGGTAGAATAGAAGAGGCACTTGAGATATTTGATGAGTTTAGGAAGACATCAATTTCTTCAGTTTCATGCTACAAGTGTATGATTTATGGGCTGTGCAGGAAAGGCATGGTAGATATGGCCATTGAGGTTTTTATTGAACTCAATGAGAAAGGCTTAGAATTGGTTTCAGGCACATATACCTCATTGATTAAGGCAAGTTTTGAAGAACAAGGTGCAGAGGGAGTCCTGAAGTTTGTTCACAGAATTGAGAATTTGGGACGAGAAGCATTTGATACTATATCTAACAGTGCTATTTGTTTTTTGTGCAAGAGGGGTTTTTCCCTGGCTGCATGCGAAGTATACATGAGAATGAGAAGGAAACAATCAGTTGTTACAAGCAGGTCTTACTATTCAATTTTAAAAGGACTTATTAGTGATGATCAAAAGGGACTAGGTTGGCCTTTCTTGAACACCTTTGTGAAAGAATATGGCATAGATGAACCTAGGGTGAGCAAAGTACTGGTACCTTACATGTGCATGAAGGATGCTGATAAAGCCCTTTTCTTTCTTACTAATATACAAGTGAACACTTCAGCTGTTGCTTTTCCTGTTTCTGTACTCAAGTCACTTAAAAAAAATGGTAGAATTCTGGATGCATATAAACTTGTCATTGGTGCTGAAGAGAACTTACCTGTTATGGATTTAGTTGATTACTCAATTATGATTGATGTCCTTTGCAAGGAAGGGCATCTTGATAAGGCCTTAGATCTCTGCGCTTTTGTCAAAAAGAAGGGCATTGCTCTTAATATTTATGCTTATAATTCAGTTATAAATGGGTTGTGCCGCCAAGGTTGTCTTGTTCAAGCATTTAGACTATTTGATTCATTAGAGAAAATTGATTTGGTTCCATCTGAAATTACTTATGCTACATTGATTGATAGTTTATGTAAAGAAGGGTGTTTGCTGGATGCAAAGCAGTTGTTTGAGAAGATGGTCGTTAAGGGCTTTAACCCAAATGTACGTGTTTACAACTCATTGATTGATGGCTATTGCAAGTTTGGTAACATGGAGGAAGCCTTAAACCTTCTTATTGATTTAAAGGCAAGATGCATTAAGCCTGATGAGTTCACAGTAAGTGCCTTGATTAATGGCTATTGCCATAAAGGTGACATGGAAGGGGCTCTTGGATTCTTTTTTGAGTTCAAAAAGAAAGATATTTTACCTGACTTCTTGGGTTTCATGTATTTAGTAAGAGGTCTATGTGCTAAGGGCAGGATGGAAGAGGCCCGGGGCATCTTGAGAGAGATGCTTCAAACACGCTCTGTTTTGGAGCTGATAAACAGAGTTGACACTGAGATTGAAACAGAGTCAGTAGAAAGTTTTATTATCTCTTTATGCGAGCAAGGAAGTATCCAGGAGGCCGTGACTGTCCTTAATGAAGTTGGATCTATATTTTTCCCTATAGGGAGAAGATGTAGACCTCAAAATAGAGCAGAAAAAGAAGAAAAGATTTATGAAGGGGTGGCTTTTGGTGCTGTTTCTTCGAAGCATTCAAGCTTAAATCATAAAACGGATTTGGATGTTGGACTGTCTAATGTGAAAAAAGTAGAGATGGTGGTTGATGATTATGATAATTCTGAGAAAGGATCTAGAGTACCTGACTTCGAATCCTACTATTCTCTAATTGCTTCACTCTGTTCGAGGGGGGAGCTACTGGAGGCTAATAGAAAGACAAGGCAGATGCTTTTGGATATGGATACAGGCTGTTAGGAAAGCTGTAGTACTATTGGCTTCTTTTACCAGCATTGTAGTTTTCTCCTTTTTCAGTAGACAAGAAGCCTTGCACTTACTGCCTTGAGGTATATATGTTATACATTTGCTTAAAGCTTTCTCTTGTCTTTTAATCTAGGTATGTTCTCATTCATCATGTGTTGTTCCTTACTCATTTGCAAAGACTCTAATACTTAAAAACTGTCAACAGGGCCGAAGTTCTCATGCAAGTCTATTAGATAGAGGGGTTCCATGGGAAGGAAAGCCCACAAAGATCCTCCCCCAGTCACCAAACTGGTCAGGTTGGCCCTAGCACCCGTTCACTGAATCATACTTATTTTATTATTGAACTAAGTAGTTGAGTTATAGGTTTTAAAACTATAGCTTGAATATAGTTCAAGGAGACAAATATTTGAAGTGTAGTTAATCAACTTCTATAAGTTAGTTTGAAGTTTAAAAGCATGAACTGGCTTATGTGCAACAGTGTACAAAATTTAAGGACTTGTATGTGTTCACATTCGTTAGATTTTTCACAAGCATACTCTCATGGAATAGCCAATGATGTCGTACATATCTTACTTAACTCATTTGTATTTAATCAATAACATTGCAACTGATGTAGGACAGTAGAAGCATGTTTTTTCCATTTTTGTAAGAGGGAGAACAATATGAATAACAAGGGAATTGGATGAGAATTAAAAAAAAAAAAAGGAAGGAGAAGAAAAGAAAAGAAATAGCTAAAGTGATTAGAATTGGAGTCCTTATTTTGAAAAGAACTAGAATTCTAATTTGTTGTAAATAAGAATCCCTCTCATCCCTTGCATCTTCTCCTAAAATAAACTTGAAATGGGTGGTTTCAATTACTGTCAACAGCATTTCATTACTTGTGATAGTCCTTCAATAGAGTATCTCATTTTGGAAGAAGAAAAATACACAAAAAAGCAACTTTTCATTGAGAAATTGATGGAAATTTATTTTCATTTTTCCTTTACTTGACAATTTATTGTAATGGTTATCATGAATGTTTCAACTAGGTTGGCTATTCTGGACAAATTTCCTAAATGTCTCCCAACTTGGGTCTTCTGAATCCTTCCACGGACTACTTGCTTAATGAAGATCAAGATGTTGAAAGTGCTTAGAGGCCAAGGTATGTGGTTGAGGTTGTAGGTGGATGAAATTGAATCAATTGAGTTTTCAAATTATTGCTTTTCTTGAAATGTTTTTTTAAATAGTTAGGGAGGCTTGGACAACAACTTTTTTGACTAGGTATTTTTTATGCACTCTTCCAAGATTGATCCAGATTTATGTAAGATCAATCCATCTCCTGGCTAAGTTTGCAAGCAACTTGGGATTTCAGTAGTTCTATCACATGTACAGGTATCAAGAAAGTCCATGCAATGAAGCAATATCAGTTTGGGTGTTTATACATTTCTGAAATTCCATTTAATTTGATTCTGGTAAAAAAGATGTTTTGGGTTTTTTATATGTGCAGGTCATGTTCTTGCTTCTACAGTTCTCATTTTGGTCCACGTACGGCAAACTACAGGTACTTTTTTCTTTTATGGTGCATCTGAATATTGATATTTGTGTTTGAGGGCTAATGGTGTTTTAACCTACAGATTTTCGATTTCACATAAATCTGCTGATGGGTTTGAGATCCCAAAATCCTTGGATTTCAAATTATACCAACTAGGTGGTGCTTCAAAAAACCATCATGTCATGAGAGGATATGCATCTCTGTCTACAATGTTGTCTCAATCTCTGTCTCTCTCGCATATTACTATAGGTAGACTAGTCTCTCTCACATTCTCTCTACCCCACCTCATCTCCTTCCCCTTTCCAGCCCTAATGACTCTCTCCCTCTCTCATACCTTACCCTAACCCTAATGCTAACTGATGACTGCAGATTTTCATAAGCAAGGCTTGCCTTTTGTTTTAAGTTCAGAAATCTTCAGAGTCCCCATTGGAAGTTGAAGGTATCTACATTTTCAGTTTATGTCTTGAATTATTTATTTCTTCATGAGTTGGGGCAAACCTTTTGTTTTCCAAGATTTATTTATTATTGAGCCTATTTAGATCTTAGATCATTTCGAGTTTTGTTTGGTGTTGTACAATGCATGCAGTTTCTTTGGTGAGAAGCCATGCAAATCTGGTATTGAATGATGCATGCAAATAGTTTGATGAAAACCCGACAATTTTTTTTTTTCATGGAAGATTGTGGTATTATTGTTTTGAACATTCTAGAACTTACATTGAACTGAGTTAATCTTAGAATAGTTTAGGTGGTGTGATAGGATGAAACCCACAAAAGCGTAAGGCCCATAAAAGTAACATAAATGTTCATGTGTGAGACGAAGCATGGCCTAAGCAATCATTGGAAGGCCATGGCATGCCCATATCATGGGGTTGCAGCAGCCAGTTGCTAGTCCCAGAGGGCTTCCCATGGTTGATGTATGATGATTGAAGAACACTTGCCATCTCTTCTCCTTAAGATTTGATCCATACACCGAGGCGCATTGTATGGATGTCCATTTCACAACCATAAGCATCACATGAGAGAGTTGTGCCATCACTGCCATGGATTAGAAATAATAGGCATGAAAAGAAAGTAAGGCATACGAAGTTGTACCCCACAAAACAAACAACACACACACACACACTAGAAGAAAGAATAATGTAATGAAAATTTTTTTACGGTTTCTAATACTGTGTTTGGCTGAATACAGAGTCAATGGGGACAGTGACATAGTCTATAATACTGTGTTTGGCTTTCTGGGTATTCACAAGTTTGAGCATGGACAATATCCTGATTCTTGATTGAGGGATCCGGTTATGCTAATTATTTTTCTCTCAACATGGATGCTTATCATTTTGAATTTTTACATTGAAGATACTGATAATTTTTTAATAATAGAGAATGTAGTAAAATGTCTAGCGGATTATTTGTCTTTTAGGTGGACTCTGAATACAATTTAAAAGAAATGTGGCATGCCTGTTTTTTTTTTTAGGTCCAAGATTCAACATACCAAATGTGCAACATCCTCCAAAGACGGGATATAATAGTTTATGCACACACATATATACCTTTTCATATGGTTGCAAGTGCAAAAGAGTATGCCTAAACTCCCTCCAGATAACGGACACGGGGGTAGAAACTGACAAGTCCTATGTTTGCTTGTATGGTTTTCATGAGTAGGAGATTCTTCCCAATTGCAACCTCAATTTCTTTACTCTTTAAAATTCTCCCCATGGATCTTTGTTTCTTTGCTATAAACGTTTACGCTATGTTTGGTTTCAAGAAAAAATGTTAAGGAGAATGATTTTCTTATGTTTGATTTTACAATGAAAAATACAAAGGAAAATCAAATAGGAGATTGTTCCTAGTTGCAACCTCATTTTCTTTATTAGTTAAAATTCTCCCATGGATCTTTGTTTCTTTGCTATAGACATTTATGGTATGTTTGGTTTCAAGAAAGTATTAATGAAGAAAAAAATATTAAGAAAAATGATTTTCTTATGTTTGACTTTACAATGAAAAATATAAAGAAAAATCAAATATAATTAAAATTAATTAGAAATGCATTTTCAAATTATTTAATCTTTATATAAAAAAGTTAAAGTAAGTGAAATGAGTTTCAAGTGGAATATAAAGATTTATTTTTTATTTTATTTTTTTTTCACTTTTTTTCCTTCTATTTTTCCTCCCTATTTTCTTTTCTCGCATTTTCCCTCAAATTTTCTAAAACCAAATGCAGCCTTAATACATCATAAAGAGTCATACTTTATTTCAGCTTTTTGGTTTTCTAAAAGCTCTTTCTTCTAACTGTTAAACATGTTTGGTTATGCATCAGCACCTTAAAATGGAATAGCTTTGAGCATGGAAGTGACACTGGAGTTGAGATGATTCTGCAGAAAAGCTTTTAGAAAGATGTTTCAGAAATTATTTTCACATATCAAATGGGAACCTCTTCTCAAACATTCCCCCCACCCCCCACCGAAAGAGGTTAAAAACTGCAGCGAGGAGGCCCCTGTTGGACAAAGTTTGCATCAATGTCTGCATGTAAATGCTGCAATAGTACCTTCTCTGTGATCATCACTTCTCTTTCTTTAATATCAGCTTGCTGGTGAGGCTGTGATTCTTCTGTTAGGGGTCACTGCCTCTCTTTAAGGAACTAAATGAAGGGTACTAGTATGTTCATAGGAGGATGTAGCTCAAGGGTTGGTAGTGCCCCTAAAAGCAATGCAGTAGAGGTTTCAAGTTCAACCTTTCCCGGTATTTCAGTGGTGTAAGCTTAAGGAGTAGACTCATATCACCTGGGATTTGCTTCACAGAATAGGATAAATGCCTCACCATCAATGTGCATTTCCTGTAATATGAATATGTTGGTTTAAGTTTACATTTTATTTGAAGTCAAAATGATTAATGTAGGTGTTGTCATAAGAACTCTTTTTGCTGCCATTTTGTAGGTGGAAGAGGGAAACCACCGGCTTCTTCAACTGGATGACTTCTCCAAATCTTCATGTTTTAGTTGGCTTCCCAATGGATTATGGAAAGTAAGGGAAAGCAGGAAAAAAACTGTTCAATATTAATGTAATTCCTTTTTTATTTAGAATGAAGAATTTAAAAATATATAATTTTTAAAAAATATTTTTGATCTTATTTTACAAACAATATTAGAGAATTTATTTGTTTCTTTTTATTTTATTATATTACATTTAAAATTCAAATTCAAATTCGGAAATGTCATTCTCAAAGTATGAGACACCCAGACGATTTACTTAGAATCTTTCCCATTAAAGGGGTAAGTAAATAGGAAAACTTTGATGTAATTCAAATTGATTGGTATGAAAGGGCAAGAGAGAACAAGTGTGAAAAGAATTCATAATTCATTTGAGATCTGTATATCCTTCCCTCTGTAATCAGATGCCTCAAGAAACAGATGAGATACGAGAATCATAAATATATTAGAACAGATCACCATGGATACAACCCATTTATATAAAGCAAATTAAGTTACCAAGCTTGAGCTAGCAAGACCAATGGCATGCCCTCTTGATGGAGGCAAAACTGTATGTAATTTCTTTATCATCTGGTCAAGCTTCCATAGCATCTCACTCTCCCCTGCCTCTACCAAGTACCTCTCCAGCATCCGAAACACCCCTTCACTCATCGGCCTTCCTCTCTCCAACGTCTGTTTTGCACATTCTACGGCCTCTTTCACTTTTCCATGGGAGCATAGCCCTGTTACCAGAAGATCTAGTGCATGGCCGTGGGGGCAGTATCCTCTATCTATCAGGTACCCCCACAAATCTAAACTCAAGTCGAGCTGCTGATTTTGACAGAACCATTTCATTAGCATCACTATTGTTCGCGTCTTTGGCACAAAGTTTCGCCTGATCATCTTGTGATAGAGCTCAGAAACACCCTCAATGCCATTTGATCTCATCAACCCACGAAACATGGTGTGATAGGTCATGCTATCATGCCCAATACCCTCTTCTTCCATCTCATCCATCAACATAAGTGCAGACTGCACCTCTCTTGATCTGATGAGTGAACTCATGAAAGCGTTATAAACACCAATATCAGGCTGTAAATTTCTGATAGATATCTCATTGAATAGTTCTCGTGCCCTTGATATGTTTTGAGCTACCCCTGCTCCATGAATCAAAGTAGTAATTGTTTCTAATGTTGGAGGGCAATTAGCCTTTTCCATCTCTTCAAGAAGCCTCAAACCATCACCAAAACAACCTTTCTTGCAGTATGCATCAATTCTGATATTATAGGTCACTGAATTTGGCTTGAAACCTCTTCGAATCATCTCATGGTAGAATAGTTCCACTGCAGTGACATCACCAGATTCCTTGAACCCCAAGAGTAAGATATTCATGGTTTTGGTGTTGGGAGAAAATCGAGAATGCATCTTGTGAAACACAGATCGAGCCTCCTTCATTTGTCTCTGTGTGCAAAATGCTCGCAGGAGTACATTGAACTCATTGGCACCAAACTCCCTCCCAAAGAATATGTTCTTCTCCATCCTCCCAAACGCTTCAAGGGTATCTTCATAAGATTGGAATTTTGCAATCCTTGACAGCATGATGCTCATCGATTTAAGGGTGAGCAAGGAAGGGTGTGTTTGTTGAATTTCTTCCATCAACTCCCAAGCTTTATCAAAATAGCGCATTCGTGTAAGAATGTGGAGTGTCTTTTCAAAAGCATCTGAACTTGGACAGAACTCAGAATGTTGGAGCGAGAATTTGAAGAATTC
Organism: Vitis riparia; assembly: GCF_004353265.1. Taxonomy (NCBI): domain Eukaryota; kingdom Viridiplantae; phylum Streptophyta; class Magnoliopsida; order Vitales; family Vitaceae; genus Vitis; species Vitis riparia. The sequence continues at coordinate 29,513,390 of NC_048448.1, read as the reverse complement.
AAAGGCTTTAAAACCATTGGAATGGGCTGCAAAGAGGCGACCAAGAACATTCTCCACAAAGGTGTTGGAAAGGAGATGCTTAGGAACATGCTGAATGAGGGTGGAATGGAGCGGGCGATCTGGAAATGGATGGTCATTAATGATTCTAGTAACTCTATCAATTTCACTTTTGATTTCTAAAGATGGATGAGATTGGCCAGATGATTTAAAAGCAATGTTGAGAAATAATGTGAGCTTCTGAGGGATTTGATACGGTTGGTTGGATCTCTTTGTTCTCAGCAAAAGCATTCTCTCTTTCTTTGCTTGCAAGCTTAGAGACACTTCTGAACTTCCATCTGTTGTTGTAGTGCTCTAAGTGATCTCAATCTTGAAATCCTAGTTATCCAAAACAAATCAAGGGTTAAAACAGTCAAGTAATTTTCATCTCAATAATGAAATACATAAGTGGATCAGCCAAATCCAAAACACAATAATCGACACAAACAATTTTCAATTACAGTCAACCATGATGCCACATTCATGAAACTGACAAACTCAAACAATCACAATAAAATACCTGCCATAGATTTCTTTTGAAAGGAATAATGAACACAATTTGCTTGTACAGTAGCAAACAACTATAAGAATGTAATTTTTGGAAATGTTTGGTAAACAAGTTTTCTTGGGTCCATAAGTGGGTAAATCTGGAGAACAGAACAGTATTAATAGGTTGTGTTTGGATGCCTATATTTTCTACTCTATTGATATGCACTACCTGGATTCAAATCTGTGGCCTGGATCAAACACCAATGGATTTTAAACATTATTCAAAACCAATAAACAGCACAGACTTAAAGAATCCTCACCCCCGTTTCAATCGGTTTGTATGCATCTTAAAACTATAAATAATGACCATACCAGACCCCTTGAGATCAAAAGTGAACAATATAATTCAAAGAATTGGAGGCTTATTCAGAAGTTGAACTGTTAAAAGAACAAGAAAAAAACATAGAGAAAAAGCAAAAAAAAAGAACCAATCAATACAACATGGAACACTGAAAATAAATCGATGTTTAAGCATTTTGTATTCCTTTCTGCATCTCTTCGATGAAATTATTCCAAGACTTATTATATTCATGGAAGACTTTAAAGTAATAATTGAACCAACAAATGAGCACCATATTTCTTAATTTAAAATGCAATTTCTTGGAGTTCATACCCAAAAAGAATGAGACCCATTAAACCTGATAAGAAGAAGGAGGCTAGAGCTGACATACATACAGGCAGGGTTTGGACTGAGGTTGATATTGGAGTGGGCTTGTGCCACTTATACAACCAAGCAATGGAATTGGCTCATGAAAAGGATTATCAGCATGGCAGTGTAGCAGCTGATGCAGTTAGTAGTAGATTATCAGAATTGAGAAGAAGAACAATAACAAAGAGGCCTATTGGCCTTCTGCATTGCCTGGTGGGTGTGTTACTGTGTGATATACTGACTTAATGACTAAAGTAACAATTTAAAAAAAATCACCATTTTTTATAAAAATAAAAATAAAATAGTTCTATACTTTGACTACCGAAAACTCTCAATTTCTAATTAATTTTCTATGATAATCATAATTTTTTCTATTGTTTGCCTCACATAAGTTTAGTGCATCGTACTAATCTATACCATATATAGAAGCCCGAAGAGTTTGTCGACTTTCTTCTTTGCAAATCACCCCTGTTATACCACTTGCTCCCCCCCCCCCCCAAAAAAAAAAAAATTCAACTTAAAGATCATAACAAAATCACCTTTTTATTATTTGTCAATTATAACTTATCAAACTAAATTTATTTTACTATTTTGCACTTTAACCTTTTTCCTTTTTCTATTTTTAAGATAGGATTTTTACTGTCTTTTTTTGTTTTTTTTTATTGCTCTTTCCCTCCAAAGGCTTTAATTTTGTTAGTGGGTACCATTTATGTTTCCATGGTAAAATTAGAGAAAGTTTATTCAAGCCAAATATTTTTTAATATATAATTGTTAGACACTAGTCTACCTAGTGAATGGTTAAAATGAAAGGATCAAGCATACAGAGTGTAGAATGTCTACGGCAGATAAATCTGTGCAACTGAAAAAATATAACACCATATATATGTGGTAAGACATTTCTCTCTAGGTTTATTCATTGATGGCATCGAATGTTCTCATCAAACTATTTCAAACCTTGAATGCTTTACTAATTACCTATTATCTTAAAAATGAGAATGTATTCAAACTCTAAAAATAAGTTTAAATATGTAACCATTCAACAGCATGGCAAAATGAATTAATCACACAAATGAACATTTTACAAAATTTGATACTCACATCACTTAGGGCAGGTTGAGGAACTTGCTTTGATGTTTCAAACGATTCCAAGATAGGCCTTGTGACAGCTGGAAAGAAGAGGCCTGAAATTTCAAAATACAAGAACAGGTGAGATGGAATTTTCTCTACCATGAAAGGAAAATTTATACTAATATAAGATTAATTGTAGAAACTGCCTATGAATTTTCATTTGTTTTTTCTTAAGCTAAATGCATAAGAAATTGTGAAAAAAGATTGTCTTTGGAAGGTCATCCACTTAACAAATAATGGGTGTCCAAATCAGTGACCTTCTTTGATTACTGTGATTTATGAACTCAAACCCACTTACAAATTGAACCCCATTATATCTGTTATACAGATGAGACCTTCTGCAAATTCCCTTCTTTCTCAAACTCCTTTCCAGAATTAGTCAATTTGTTCTAACATTTGCATCCAGAGGAGAAATTCTCTGGGGCTTTCCTATAATTGAAAAAGGCTTTAGCATCATCATGAGGAAAATGGTACCCAAGTAATCATTTTGCATTTTCCATGCAGTGAAAAGTGAAATCTTAGAATTCAAAATTTTCAACAATATCATTGACAAGTTAAAAGCATTCAAAGAAAACCCTAGCCCTCTGTTTGGTTTCCAAGAAAACACATTTTCATTCCTATGTCATTTCTCATCTCATGCTTCTAACAAAGAAAAGAAAAAAAAGGAACGCTCCTCAGCAATGTGAAATTTAAGTAAAGTGACATTTTTCTGTATTCCGGAGTCATCCTTGTTGAGAATTTTACAACTCATATTTTCTCTGTATCTAAGCTAAATCTAGTTTAATACAAGAAAACCATCCCAAATAGCAAAGACAGTTAATCTAACAAAAATTCCAGTCTGAGCTGTAATCCAAATTGTCAATAGTTCCACGGTTATTCAAAGAGAAACCCTAGAATTCAAAACTTCCATCAATAGCACTCCAAACTCAGAGTGAAATCCGAGCCTCTGTTTGGTTGCCAAGAAAATGAAGACAAGTAAAATAAAACCACGTTTTGATTACTATGCCGTCTCTCTCACTTTCTTTGCTCCAAAACAAACAAAAAAAATTAAAACATTTAAAAACCTCAGATCATCAGAGCCAAAGAGTCATATCACTTTAATGTAAAGTGCAATTTTCTGTATTTATAAATCCTAGAAGGTGAAAAATTTAAGATTCAAAATATTCTTTCATTTTCTCAGCATCCAAACGATTGTAAGTCGATTAATTGAATTGGGAACAGAGATGGGAACGGTACCTTGAGCTAAGAGATACATTAAAACGCAGCGTTTGGAGAAGGAATGATTGAATGCTGTCGTCTAAACAGAGATCGGGGCTTTCATCTGCTGCAAGTAAAACCCTGAAGCAGTGAGTTCAATCTGGTGATGGTGGGCTGAGTTTGGGCCGGCCCAAATTTTGAATTATTGGGCCAACCCTGTTCATTTCTAAATTTCTAATCCACCGTGACTCGATAATTTAATCCGATTGAAAGGCAACTCGAGTTGAATTCAACATCAATTCCCCTTGAAGATTTCAAATATTTAACTCATTCATTTTGAATCCAGCGGTTAAAATAATTTTTTTTATTAATTTATAACTTAATTTTAAATACTAATGTTAAAATTATAAAAAAAATTAAATTTTAATAACCATTAAAATATATTAATTTTGAGCTAATTCAGTTTTAAATATTAATTCAAATTCTAATTTAATTTCTAGTTGATTGTATAGGATTTGTTAATATTTTAATTGATTTGGGTTTGGGTGGTGTGTGTTAATAAAGATTGTTGGAGGAAGCTATAGAAGAGAGGAGAAGACAAAATTAGTAAGAAAAATTTGAAAGGGTTGCGTGGGAATTGTTTTTTAAAATAATTTTCTATTTTTTAGAATGAAAAATATAAAAAAATTCGTTTGACAATTAAAAGTTATTTTTTGTTTTTAAGAATAAAATATGATGTTTTCAAAAAACATATTTTAGTTATTTTATGTTATTTTTATTTGTTTTCTAAGGATTATTTTAAGAAATAATTATATAAATATTTAGAATAATTAAAAATAAAACACTAGATATAAAAATTATTTTTAAAACATTTTAAAAATAGGTTAAACATATTTTAAATTTTCAAATAAATTTTTATTCTCCAAAACATTAAACAACGGTTTTTAAAAATTATTTTCAAAAACAATTATCAAATAAGTTCAAAATAACCTAGACAAATAACAATTAGAATATATATATATATGATCTAAAAAAAGGTTTATGGGTTTGTCTTATATCCCGATGATTGATTCTTTTTAGTTTTAAGTTTTCTAAATTTAGTTCTTGGATTTTTACCTTTCTTTCAAGATCTTTAAGGAAATTAAAAGATTTTATTTGACTTTTCAGGGGTTTAATAAAATTTTCTATATTAAAAGAGGATTTGGTTATTTTTACCGTTTGAAAATTTTCTTCTCATTGGGAAAGCATAGGCTGGTGGTAAAACGTTTTTACACCTTTAAAACGAGGCATTCTCAATGGTCAACTACTAGCATATTTATTTTTTATTTTTAAAATGTATTTTGTGATAATCTAAATATAAAAAAAATCATTTTCCTAATTATTTTTTTTCTTTTCTTAATCCTTTTTAGAAGCAAACATAACATAAAGAAATTTGTAAATATTGGGATTCTTAAATAATATAACCTAAAATAATATTAATATATAGTATTATTTAATATAATTTTTAAGTTATGTTAGATTAATTGGATGTACTAAAATAGAATATGCGAATCTTATAATATTATTTTCAATAAAATATGGTTTTTGTAATTTTTATATTCAATAGAGTAATAATTTATAATGGTAGTTAATATGATATTTAATATATTTAACTTGATTATTTATGTGGAGGATACCTTAAAAAAAGGTCATATTTTTAATAAAAATATTAGGATGCAATATATATATATATATATATATATATATATATATATATATATATATCCATTTATTTAATAGCTGTTTTAACAGTTATATAATGTTTTATAAAATAAATATCTATTTAAAAATTTAAAATATTTTTAATCTATTTTTTCATATTTATAAATATGTTTTAAAAATAAAATATATATTTTTTAAAACAATCATAAAAAAAAGTGAAATCAATTTAAAACAATTAAAAAATAACATTTTAAAAATACGTCATTCTCTTGTCTTAAAGAGGAACCGAAAATGATTTTTTTATTTTATATTTTATTTTTATTCTAGAAAAAAAAAACATTTTTAAAAAGTCAATTACCAAACAAACCCTTAATTTTTATTTTTATTATCTCTTCATTTGGACATGTCATTTGCCTCTCCAAACCTGTATGACAACTCCAGAATCTCGTGTAGAACCACTACCAATAAATTTTTCTTTGCTTCCTCGTGCCTTTTATAACTACCTATTGATTAATTCCAACTGAAACTAGTGCAGTAAACACTCAATTGAAGCAACACAGAAAATCAGAGTGTTGAACTTAGAAAAGAAAAGATCAACCACTATGATGATGGCAAGATACCAACCTGCTCCTTAATCATGACACTTTCCAAAAATTGAAATTCTTGATCAATGGAGGAACAGTATCACCAATAAAACATGAACTTGGAAAATCCTTTTGAGGAAAGGAATTCCCAATTTTCCCATGAAAGTTGATTGATATCTTCTTTGATAAAGCAAATTGGCTATGATTCTTAATAGTCCGCATGTCCCACGACACCAATCAAATGAAAATATGTAAAATTGATCTCAACTATAAAAGACACAAAATAAACTATATATTGAATGCTATCAAAATCTAAACCAAACTCAGAAAGCCCTCCAAAATCTTGACACAAGTAATTCTGGTTGTGATAGAAAGTTAGAATGCCATGAATGCCCAAACTTTTCACACAGTAGGATTACTGTCAAAACCAGGCCCAGGTCTCATGAATCTGCCAGAGAGATTTAATAATCCTTGTGACCTAGAATCATCAACCATTTGCTAGCACTACATATGTGTATGAATCCTGCTGCAACGTATTAGTTGCGAAAGAAAGAATTGACTGCTGATGAGTAGGCTGCAGCCTAAGGTCCTGCATCATTTTTGACATAATCACTAAAACCCACCTGTGAGTGTTATTGCAAACCTAGCGTGGTTTGCCTAAACAGCTGTGTTGAATAATGCCACAGGGATGATTTTCTATCTAGATGGAACTAAAATTGTAACTGTAACAAGGCCCAAGTGAAGATACTAAAGTAAATACAAGCAGCTAAACTATAAAATTAGATCGCAACAAAGAGCTATCTAGATCAGACTAAAAGGAGTGAAGCAAACTCTGAAAACAAGATACTATAGTCTACATAAAAAGCTGAATTGAAAATTCATCTAGAACAACGTAACGGTAGATGGAGCACTTATCAAACAATCTATAAAATTTGTCTAATCCACATAATTAAAAAGTTGATCTAATAGAAGTCTTCTGATTGTTTAAAGCTCTCTGCCTGCAATGATACGAGATCCCTCTAGTACTTGCAAAGAAAGAACCTACTAATACTGAAGAGGTAGAATTGCAGGAAACTAGAGACTCCTGTGTGTAACTTCTAAGGCAAAAGCCTAAGCAACTGCCTCAAAATGCCTCTTTTCTACCTTGCATAAGGATGGTACCGACTACTGCCACTATAACCTCCCCTTCCATACAGACCGCCTGCTCCACCGTAACTAGCACCAGCACCAGAATCATAACCACTAGCATAGCCTGAACCTCCATAATTTCCGTAGCTTTCGCCTCCTTGGCCATATCCACCTAAACCACTTCCACCATAACTCCCGCTAAACCCGCCGCCATAGGGTCCAAAGCGACTAGAATAACCAAGGGAAGGATCCCCTCTGTAACCTCCTAAGTTACTGCTTCCAAAACTACCATAACCACCACCATACTCCCCACCATCACTACCATACCCACCGTATCCACCAAGCCTACTGCCCAGACCTCCAGCTGCCCTATATGGACCAGCTCCAAACCCACTGTCATAACTCCCGTATGAGCTGCCAAATCCACCAAAGCCATCACTGAAAGAACGAGCCCTAGAGTTGCTACCAAATGCAGAAACATGTGGTGGGTTTGAGGCTTTCTTTGGTTCAGCTTTCTTGATCTCCACCTACAACAAAGCAACTTAGTTAACCTAGCTTCGGCTTCAGGCAAAGAACTATGACATCCCTTTCCTGAAAATGATCTATACCTGTATTGATCTCCACCTAAAATTTGAAACCAAACCCACTAAAGAGGTTAATCTGAATAAAATGATATTTAAAAAATGAGCAGATAACAACCTTGTCATGCATAGTATTAAGGAAAATAGAGAATGCAGTGCTGCATACTCCATTCTAAACAGGTTTTCAATTACATGCTTATTTCTCGGGGACCATTGGAGAATGCTCACCTGAGTGCCTGCCATATCAATCATATTCCCCTCCGACAATATTTCATCTACTACCTCTTCACTTTCAAATATTATAAATCCAAAGCCCCGCGAACGGTTGGTTTCATGGTCGCGTATAATCTGGTGCTCCTCCACCTTCCCATACTTGGAGAAGAAATCCTTGAACTCATCTGATTATTTGAACAGGCCAGAGTTGAGAGAGAGAGAGGGAGGAAAAAGAAAATTTTTTAAGTAAATGAGACAGTTAAGCTATTAACATAAGCCAATTAAGTTTTTTCATCAGAATACAAGCATGACATTATATATTTTTTGATAGATCAATCATGACATTATATATTATACCTTCAGTGACTGTAGATGGTAATCCACCAACAAATATCTTCTTTGTTTTGAAATCCTTCGATTGACCAGAGCCTTTTGGAATGGTTCTTTTAATCTCAACCTGCTCCATTTCAAAATGCAAGTCATAAACTGAGTAAAATATGAAATTTATGGTCTAAAATGAAACCAAGTTTATTTTTATTTTTATTATTTTTAATCCGAAAGAACTACAGCTCAAATATTTCACCAGAGGTATTACAGAATTGAAGCTACAATTTGTAGCATCCCCGGCCTCATTTAATCTTGGCTTGGGTTCTTAATGGGTGGGTTGTGAGCATTGGGGTTGAATTATCTATTATCTAGGATTCAAATTCCCTAAGGTTTTTTAACTAATTTTTTTCCTTCTTTTTTTCCCAAGTTCCCCCTCAAAAAAAGAGTCAAATGCTTAGAATACATGACAATTGTTTTTTCAAACTTCAACCATCTCATTTGAAAACCTGTTCGTGTCCAATGAGGGCAGGCCAAGCCTTTTGTAGCATTTGATATATCACTTCCCAAGCCTATTCTAAGACCCATCATTTGAGTGATTCATCCAAGACTTAAGAATGACATTGTTGTAAGACAACAAGCCTTCCCTCAACATGATGCTCCTATGACTTGAACTCATGACCCTTGGCTTTGATACCACTTGTTCGATTGGGCTTTGACCACCTCATTGTGGTGCAAAATTAAAGCTACAATTTATAGCATCCCCAACCCCATTTTTAATTTTGGCTTAGGTTCTAAATGAGTGGGTTGTGAGGATATGGTTGAATTATCCAAGATTTATATTCCTTAAGGTTCTTTATCTAATTTTTTTTCCTTTCTTTTTTACCCCCCAAAAAAGAGTCACATGCTTACAATACATAACAATTGTTTTTTCGGACTTTGACCATGTCATTTGAAAACCAATTAGTATCCAGTGAGGATAGACCAAACCTTTTAAAGCATTCGACATCACACCTCTCAAGTTTATTTTAAGAGTCATCATTTGGGTGACTCATCCTTAGGCTTAAGAGAGGCATTGTTACCCCACAACAATCTCTCCCCCAACATGACGTTCCCATGACTCAAACTCACAACCCTTGGCTCCGATACCACTTGTTGAATCAGGTTGTAACTATCTTATCTAAAAATCAATTGGTAATAGTAAGGATAGGACAAACCTTTTATGAGATTTGACATCACACCTCACAAATCTATTTAAAGAGTCATCATTTGGGTGACCCATTCTTGAGCTTAAGAGCGGTATTGTTGCACTCTAACAACAATGGTATAAAATTAAGAAAAATATCTTATGCTAAACATCTTAGGCATAAATTTTCCTTACCCCACTTAGAAAACTTGGGAAAGTAGAAATCAAACAAACTTCAAACCTCATGTTGGCCTCCAAAAAAATGAAACACTCCCCTCAGCTAGGCTAAATTAAGTTTTATTCAAAAAATATGTTTTTGCCTTCCTCTTCCAGCATATATTTAAGGCTTGATTTTCCTCATGAACCAAACAAAGCATGAGCTTATTATATCAAGAAAAGAAAAAAAAGATGCTTTACCTGTTTTCCGTTAATAACATGTGTATCTTCAATGACACTGTCAACAACTGAAGGATCAGCATAGGTGACAAACCCAAATCCCCTGGGTTGACCAGTATACCGATCTTTCATAATCACCGAGTCTGTTATTTCTCCATATTTCTCAAAGTGCTTATTGAATGCAGCTGCAATAAAAAAAAAAATAAAACATTAAAAAAAAAACAGTAAATTAGCAACAGCATAAACCCAACAAACATCTGTACCAAATCATCAATGGAATGTTAGACCTAATCAGTCCAACTATATATAATATCTGCCCAAAATTATATATCATGAGCAACTCAAACTAAAAGCAACCCAAAGCAATACATCCCAGAAATATCTTTAGGTACAAAATTACTTATGACTCTATTTGTCCTAGGGATCATCTTATTCCTAAAGCTGAAGACAAATCCATACTCTCAAATGCCAAAACCATCAAACTGGGCTGTTTTTTTATTACAAGTTAACTCCAAAGCCTGCATATTATGATAGGGTTCTAAACATAAACCTCATTATACTGAGATCTCATCAGTTAAGAACGGCATTGTCAACACAATATCTGACATCCCCAATGAAGAAGTTACTCTTAGGGTCTCCAAAAGATTAAAATTTTTGCCTGTGTAACATGCCCAAAGGCTTAAAATTGGTTTTTACACTTGGAATAAGCTTCTATAAGCACACCTATAAGCCATGATTCCTCCCTTAAATGCCCATCAAGCTAGCGCTACCAAATCAACATCCATCCAAGTTGGTTTGGAAAAACCCAATTCCACCTTGTAGGTTATGTTGTTATCGTAATACATTCCAAGAATTGGTTTTCCAAAACGGACTAATGGCCTCGGATTTTTTGTAAATATTAAGAACACATGCCATTAGGTCTTTGAGATGCAATTCAGGAACGCAGTTCTTTACATTTTTTCTTTTCTTTTTCCAGGGAAACTTTGGAAACAACTGATCCACAATAAAAGGGGCATACATACAGAAAATCATCCGGCAGCAATATTAAACTCACCGTAGGTTGTATCCTTCGCCAATCCTCCAATGAAAATCTTCCTGCAGTAGGAAAAAACGAGGAAAAAAGTGAAATTCAAAACAGATGATAAGAATTAATTATGCACCTTTTGGCCGCTGAAAATAAAAACAACAGAAGGATAAGATCTGACAAATCATTAAATTTTACGAGCAACCAAACCAAACGGATGGTCTAAAAATGAATGGAAAAAAGTGAGAAAAAGTTCACATAGAAACATCCATACTCCGATAGGGAGCTGAAAAAACCCAAAGAATAGATGTAGAAAAAACAAATAGATAGATACGGCGTAAATTTTGCTGTCTCAAATTTCTCAGGAACAAGGAGAGATATAACAAACGAATGGCAGAAAAAGGTCAGGAAATTCGAAACAGATCTAAAGAAAAAGCTACGCTCCATTTAGTCATTGAAACAAAGGAAAAAGAAAAAGTCAAAACGACAGATCCAAAAAATTTCTTTGCTAAAATTTACTCAGCAACCAAATCAAGAATATGAAAAAAAAAAAAGTTTTTTTAAATTTTCTCGGCAACCAAACGAAAGGAATTAAAGGAAGAAACGAACCCAGGACTAGCACCATCGCCTGTGTGAGTAGTATTGCCCTTCAATTTCGAACCCATAGGCTTGTGTTTGGAGTATTTGAGAAAGTGATCGAGAAAATTTGAGGAATAGAGGCTAGGGTTTGGGAGGTATAAAAGAGATGCGACGAATATGGCAAAATATGTATGTTCCTAACTTCCTCTAGGCTCTTCAAGGGGTGGAAAGGCTTTACGAGGTTTTGTTTTGAGCAATGTTAAATGCATCCCCATCGTATCTCTATGCACCCACGTTTTCCCTTTTTTTTTTTTTTTTTTTTTTTTTTTTTTTTTTTTAAGGAAATTCCCAATTTAGGTTAATGAAAACCCAAAAAACGCAGTCAGGGACCGCGTTTTTAATGAAGGAAAAAAAAAAAAAAAACGCAGCTATGGCCTGCGTTGTTAAAAACAAATCAAAACCCAAAAAAGTTCTTGGACTGTGTTTATAATTAACAGAAAAAAAATGTAGATTTTGTTTTTTCTAAAAAAAAAAATTGTGTACCTTTTTTTTTAAAGAAAAATTTATTTATAGTGAAAAATAAAATAAAGTATTTGTTTGACAACAGTTTTTAAAAATAATTTTTTATTTTTTAAAAAATAAATTGAAAAATATGTTTGAGGACCAAAAACTTTTTTCTATTTTTTGTTTAATTTTAAGAACAAAAAACAAGATATTTTCAAAAAACAACTTTTAGTTATTTTCAATTGTTTTCCTTTATCTTTTGAAAGTTTTTTTAAAAATTAATTAGATAAATATATATAATGATTAAAAATAAAGTTATAAAAATAAAATTTATTTTTAAAACACATTTTAAAATATTAAATCTCAAATTTCCAATCAGGTTTTGTTTTATAAAATATTAGAAAATAATTTTCAAAAACTATTTTTAAAATTTATTTTTTAGAACTGTTTTAAAAAACAGCTACCAAGACTAAAGTTTTTCACCCATTTCTTCCATTATCTCCAAATATTTTATTCTTATAAATTTTTTTATTTTTAATAATTTAAGAATTATATTTTATTTTGCTTATTTTGTTTATTATTTTAATTTATCCTTTTTTACTCATTTAAATAATTTTAACATAACCGTGAAAAAAACCTAGAAAGTTAAAAAAAGAAAAAAAGAAGAAGAAAGAGTTTGATGAACCACTTTGAGTGTAAAATAAAATAATATTTTTCATTCTTATATAATTATATCTAAATATTTAATCTCTAAATTAAAATAATATCTCATAAATGTAACTTCCATTTCTTTTATTAATTTTTTTTTATATTTTAAAAAATCTATTTCTTTTTAATTTAATATTTATATTTTATTTTACTTATTTTATTTCATATTTTAACTTATAAACTCATTGTAGACCCCACCCCCCGGGCACCTTTGAGGAACACCTGCGGATGAACCAAGTTTTCTTCTTATTTTTGGAGAAGTGGGGGACGGTTTCCATAGGCGAGTTGCTGAGACGTGTGGCAGACATCACCATCTCGCCATGGTAGTGGTTGAAGAGGGTGACATATTTTGCTGAATCATGCACACTGGAACGGGTGGCAAATGTGAGAGTGGGATAGAAAAACAGAGCGAAAAAAATAGAGATTAGGAGAAAAGAAAAAAGAGAGCTGGAGGGGGCACTGGTGAGTAGGGGGAGGTTTTGAGAGAGAGAGAGAGAGAGTCGTGGAGGAAGAGGGGGGAGAAGTCCAACTATCTGTGTTTTGGAGGAGCTCTCAGGTAAGTTCATTGGTGCATTTTTGTTTTGTTTTTTTTGTTTTTCATACTTTGTTTTTTCCGTTTTTATTCTTCTCTATTTATTGCTCTATTTCGTGTGGATGGTGAAGCTTATGGTGCCAATGCTCCTATGTCAAACAAGGTTCAATGCCACTCTTAAAGTGATATTTGTTCTCTAGAGCCTAAAAGCTTGAACTTCCATGAAAACAATATATCAGATCATAACTTCCAGTCAATTTTTTTTTTTAGAGGATAGTATTCTACTCGTCAAAAGAGCATAAACGGTGTCTTTTCTTGCTTAACTTTTGCTGCTGAAGCGTGTGCAAAAGAGCTTGTTCGCGTCCTTCTTCAAGCTATTCTCTTGGCGGACGACTTTGCCTAGAAGTTCCACCCCATCACCCTTGAAATCCTCAAAGTAGTGCTGCCATTGGTGAAGGTCCCCATGATAGACTACACTTTAGCTTGTCTTGAGTCTGTTGGGATTGAGGAGGTTTTTGCCTTTTGCTTTTTCTCACTTGCCTATGAAAAACAAACTGATTAGCTTCAAGTCTTCCCTATTTTTTTTTTCTGACCTACCAAGCAAGCTTTTTTTGCTTTCGTGCTAGATTCAAGATTTTTTTAATTCTTAAAATATTTAGGAAGGGAAAAAGCTTGTGATAGACTTTGTTGAAATTTAGTGTTCTAGAGAGAGAAAGTTTGAGCGTTTTGGTGAATGTAATGGCAGAAGATAATTGATTAGTTACACAAGGCAGAGAGATTAGAGATGGTGATGGTGGTGGTAAAGGGTATGGAAAATAAGTTGGTGGTGCTCTTTAGTGTGCTAGCAGTACATGGAGTAGGTTGATGGAAAATGAGTTTGTTGCCACTTTGAACACGTGGAGAAAAAAATTTGCACATGAGAATCACCACAACTCATCATTATTTATTTACTTATTTCTTCATATTTTGATATCAAAGTTCAATTTCTCAAAATTCCAATTTTTAATATAATTTTTCAAAACTCCATTTTTTAAGTTTAATTTTCAAAACTTTAACTTTCCAAACTTTAATTATTTATTTATAATTTAATTTTCCAAACTTTCATTTTCAAATAAATTTCCAAAACTCCAATTTGTTTTAAAATTAATTTTCAAAACTCCAATTCTTAAACTTAATTTTTAAAACTCTAAACTCTCATATAATTTTCAAAATTTCAATTTCTTTCAAATTTAATTTCCAAAATTCCAATTCTTAAATTTAATTTTCAAAACTCCAATTTTCATTTAATTTCCAAAACTCCAATTCTTAAATCTAAATTTCAACATTTTCTACCCAAAACCCAATACACCTTTTACCTATCTCTCTCACTCTTTTCTTACTTTTTTTTTTCTTTTATCTCATTTTCTCTCTCTCCTTCTATCAATCTAATATAAAACCACATATTTGTAGAGATCTATGTGTTAACCTCAAAATAATAGTTTCCTAATCTTAGTCAAACTTAAAAAGGTAATTTACCCAAAAACAAACTCTATAAATATCGACTTTCCTAAAAATAAAAAAATAAATAATTTGAGTCAAATCCCAACAAAATCCACCTTGACTAAAATTCTCTTAATCCTACACAATTAATGAGAATAAACATGTGTCAAGTTTAAACTCTCCTCAAACTTGACTTGAGATATGGTCTTTGTCTTGTTCATAACTTCATTCCTTTGGCAATTACTTTCATTTTTGTGCAAATGAGTACTTTTAACCAAAAATGGAGTCTTGATCATCTTGTTGCGCTCTTCTACTTTGACAACTTCTTTAACACTAGCAAAAGACTCTTCATAGTGCGACTCCACCTTCATAGCTTCACGTAAAATTGTCTTCCTAATCAAAGTGTATAAGTTTTTCACCTTTTTCCCTTTCATACCTACCAAACCGCCTTTGTTGATCTTCATAATACTAGTGTTTGTAGAAAAATCATAGCCCAAATTGTCCAAAGCCTCCAAGGAATTAAACTTTTCCTTAACTTTGGAACATGCTTAACTTTACTCAATGTCCTCATAATACTATAAAATATCCTCACCTTTATGGAACCAGTCCCAATGAGTACTTTAGAGCTTGAATCATTGCATGTTCAAACAGTAGTAACATTACATTCCCTATGGGTATCAAACCACTCCTTATATGGGCACATGTGAAAGGAATATCTAGAATCTAAAATCCAAGAGTCAGCAAAGTCTTCATCAACTATAATAGAAACTTTCCTTACCAAACTCTTCCTCAACAATATTAGTAGAATATGAAGTCTCTTCAGATTCAAGATTTTTCCTTGCTTTTAAGTACTTTGTCAATTCTTCATAGTATCTTATGATATGTCCTTTTTTATGATAGTGATAACACTCCATATCCCTTTAGAAGTGTGACTGGGAATAAGCACCTCTTCTATCATAATTCCTTGTGATTTACTCTTACCATGACGTGGTTGAGAATTCATTAAGAAAGCGAACTATACATAATTTTAGAAATTATAACTTTTGGCTACAAAAAAAATAAAAATAAAAATTAATGTTTATAAGCTTTTGGCTTGAGCATAGAAAATATGGTTTACAAGGCTTTTGACTATTAAATTTTTTTATAGCTTCTAGCTATACAAAATTAAATTATCAATGATTACAAGCTTGTGCCTTGATTATAGAAAATATTTTTACATAGTTTTTTACTATAAAAGATTCTTTGTGCAGCTTTTGACTATACAAGTTCATAAATTTGATACTCTTTTATATGGTTGTTGGTTATGAGAAAATACAACATAATTCAAATGTTGTATATGAGATAATGTAAAACAATTGTACGAAGTGTAAAATAATATAAGACTTTGTAATGTACCTTTGAATGGTGTGTTTGGAAAGAAAGAAATTCATTTTGAATTACAAAAGTCTTCTACGAAGTTATTCATTTCCAATCATTTTAGCTCTATTTAAGGGTTACAATCATAATGACTATAATAAATGTTTTTTTAGTGATTATAAAAGTTACATGGATATTTGAAAAGTATATTACAATAAACAATAACATCCACAAATTTGTATACCTATTTATAACATTTATAATCTCCTTAGAATAAAAAGATGATCAACCTTTTAATTTTCTTGAATTATTTTTCATTTAAATATAATTTGGAAATTATATTAGTACATTTTAATATATTCAAATTTTCATGCTTTTTTGTCATATTAAAATGTAAAACACATGTTAGCTATGCCCTTTTAAATGTGACTTTTCATTATATAATTGATACCTCAATATGAGTTTCAAAGTTAAATGTATTAACAAAGCTCCTTATTACCATTTTTCACAAAATAAATATATGTAAGAAGAAATTAAAAAAAACCTTATTCCAGAAAGAAATTATTATGTCGAAGGAAGTAAACGACAAATAAAAAATTAAACAAAAAACTAAACAAGAAAGTAAATACAAGATAATATATTATCGTGATTTTGCTTTATGTATTTACATCCATAAGCAAATAAAATATCAATTCACTGTACTCAAACGAATAGTTAAAATCCTAAAGATTATGTTTGGTTCTTGGAAAATTTGAGGGAAAATACAAGAAAAAGAAAATACAAAGGAAAAGTAAAAGAAAAGAAAAGTAAAAGAAAATAAAAAATAAATTTAAAATTAAAAAATTATTTTTATTTATTATTTCAAATTTATTTAACTTATTTTAACTCGTCGATATAAAGATTAAATAATTAAAAAATGTATATGTTTTTAACTAGTTTTAATTATATTTGATTTTTTTTGTCTTTTTCATAGGATAACTAAATGTTCTAGTACTTTCTAGGAACTAAATATAATAAAAAACTCTTAAATCCTAAATACACATAAAAGACTCATTCTTCAAGTAAAATCTCTTTCCATGTGCTCTATTAATTTTTAAGGAATATTCTGATATAGAAAAGATGTATTCTATAAGAAAATAAGATATTTCGACTTAAATTTTTGAACGTGTAAACATATTCATTTGTACTAGTACTCACCTAACCTTTCATCTTTAACAAAATATTGAGACATAGACAATGTCTAAGTAATGTTTAAACTTATCATGTACAACAAGTGAACAACATTTGATTACCCCTATATAGCAATATACTTTCTTACTCAAAGCCACGTTATTCAACAAGCCTTCTAACCGAATAACTTCCTTTCCTGCTTCAATTACCACTATATACTCTACATGAACCTTCAACTAATGGGTTGATCAACAAAACTAAATAAATAACGTGGTAGACCTCCAAAAATGGAGGTTTCCCCATAATTGAATATGAAGTTTTAAAGTCAAGAATGAACAAAGGTTCCCCCATAATTGAATATATGAAGCTTTAAAGTCAATAATGGATGAGGGAAGTCTATTAATCCTCTAGAATTTCTCGAGAAACGAAAGATTTTGAGCAATACTAGCAGAGCCCCCCACCCCTCTTTTTTTAAAAATAAAATCATAATAAGGGATTTGAACTCATGATCTTATGTTTATGGGAAAGTATATTTTTCGTTGCACTATATACTATTGTCTTCTTTTTCCCTTCAAAACAATTCTTCTATTTGTGCCCCTCCTAGAACACATTCCTAACTCTGTCACTATTGAGTAATATATAAGACATGTTTACTTTTCCTTTTTGCTACCATATTTTATTAAGTATAAACATAAAAAGTCTGATTAAAAATTTTATTTTTCATGTAAAAATCAAATAAGAAAAATTAGAAAATTATAAAGCATTGTTAGATGGACAACTTTTAATACAAATCCCCATACTAAGTTTTTTGTTTTAGTATAAAAAGATTATAATAATGCATCAACAAATAAATGAGATGAGGGCAAAAGAATAAAATTAAAGTATAAACAAATAGAACCGCAATATAAGTGGATGAGATTAAGAGACAAAATAACGAGACATCATATATTTATTTAGTATAAACAAATTGAACTTAACGGAGACCTTAGTTATAAAAGTGACGCAACTTAATTAATGGTGTCTTTCAAAAAGGTACACTCGATATACCCTAGCTAGACCCTGAACAAAAACCAAGAAATCCAATCTATATAATTGGAGGAAGCAATTTGCAGTCTCTGGTCCTCAAGCTTCTGAGTTTGGTGCATCTGAATCTCTCTCGCATTTCTACAGTGGGAGTATATTGCTCCGATGTCTGGAGTTATGGCGCCGGAGCAAAGGTACACGGAATATGGAAAGCCCCCTGCACCTATCCCATGTTGGACGCACCAGCGCTTCTACTTGCCCAGGTAATCGATACAGCATTGGAGCAAGGGAGCACAGCAACTTGCCCATCCATAGCAGGGTATACAGCATATACAAAACCCACTGGGGTGTGTCCCCCAAAAAAATTGAAGCTAGAGATGCAAGTTAGAATTTGAGAAGGCAAAACTTTGTTATCTTTTTAGAAGAAAACCAGAGTGAAAGAGAGTTTATATATTGTTCAAGAAACTCTATTACAAGAAGTAAAGACAGCTGTAGTGATAGCTGTCATAACAGAAATCAAGTAAAGACTATCACGTGGGATCTGTAACCACTTCCTCTATCTTTGGCTTATCATCCCCCTCAAGTGAAAGGGTCTTGGAGCTATGCAAAGCTATGACTTAAGAGACAAGAACCGAGAACTTGTAAGATGCTTAGTCAAAAGATCAGCTGGCTGATCTTCAGTAGGTACAAAATGCAGCTGTATCTTGACTCGTATGACTTGATCTCGGATGAAGTGAAGATCTATTTCAATGTGCTTCGTTCTAGCATGAAACACAGGGTTCTTTGCCATATGATAAGCACTGATATTATCATACCAGAGTAGAGGAATCCCAGGTATAGGAACACATAATTCTTGCAACAAGGCTTGCATCCATATAATTTCTGCAGTAGCTAAGGCAAGGGCACGATATTCAGACTCGACACTGCTGCGAGACACCACCTTTTGTTTGGTAGAGGACCAAGAGACTAAGTTACCTCCCAGATACACCAAATAGCCACTGGAACTTCGCCTATCATCAGGTTGAGCACCCCAATCTGCATCTGAGAAGCCTTCGATTGTCAAATTGGTTGAAGGACTCAGCAATAACCCATCTTGCATTGTTCCTTTAAGATAACGAAGGATTCTTTTGACTAAAAGCCAATGAGCTAAGGTAGGCTGTTGCATGAATTGACATGCCTTATTAACTGCAAAAGCTATATCAGGCCTTGTTATTGTTAGATACTGAAGTGCCCCTACCACACTTCGATATTGAGTGACGTCGTCCAGAGGATCACCATCAAACTTGGACAAATTCTTCCCAACAGTTCCGGGTGTTTTTGCTGGTTTGGTATCAAACATTTCAGTTCGATGAAGCAGATCAGAAACGTATTTGGTTTGGCTTAAATTCATAGAGCCTTCATGGTAAGAGACTTCTATACCGAGGAAGTATGATAGCTGTCCCAAATCTCTCAAAGCAAAAATAGAATCAAGCTTAGCAATGAGTGAGGAAATCTGTGTTGAGGAGCAGCCAGTGATGATTATATCATCAACATAGACAAGAACAATCAAAGTAGTAGACTCACTAAAGTGTAGAAACATAGAACTATCAGTTCTAGAGTTGCTGAATCCCCACTGTATAAGGGCAGAATTGAGTCGTTGAAACCAGGCTTGTGGTGCTTGTTTCAAACCATATAGAGCCTTCTTCAATCGACACACTTTGGTTGGGAATTTAGTATCCAAGTAGCCAGGAGGTTGAGACATGTAGACTTGCTCTTCTAACTCACCATTGAGAAAAGCATTGTGAACATCAAGCTGCCTAATTTCCCATTGAAAACTGAGAGCCATAGTTAGTATGATTCGAATGGTTGCAGCCTTAACCACCGGACTAAAGGTCTCAAAATAATCAAGACCATGAGTTTGGTTATACCCCTTAGCCACAAGTCGGGCTTTATATCTCTCTATGCTCCTATCTGGCTTGTGTTTCAACTTGTATACCCACTTACAGCCTATTCGATTAACTTTAGAAGGCTGTTCAACAAGATCCCAAGTTTGATTCCGATGAAGAGCAACAATTTCTAAATCCATAGCTTGAATCCAATTTGGATCCTTGAGAGCTTGTTTGAGTGTATACAGTTCTGAGATCTTTACAGCAGAGAGATAAAAAATGGTCTTCTTCTTGGTTATACCTCGCGTTAGCCTTGTTGTCATGCGTGGAGCAGGGGAAGGAGAAGGAGGTTGATCCTCATGTATAGCTTCGAGTAAGGTACTAGAGGCAGGAGTAACAGTAGGACTACTCACAGAATCAGAAGCTTCACTCGTGGAAGGAGAGGAAGAAAGTGAAGATGTGTGGCTGCCATTAGAACAGAAGGTTGGAGAAGGAAAGGAAGTTATAATGGCTGGAGTTAAAGTATCTGTTGAAGTGTCTTTGGTTGGGGAGAGAGGGTGAGTTTTAGCTAGAGGAAATTGTCCCTCATCAAAAACAACATGAGGAGTGATGTAAACTCGTCCAGTCAGAAAGTCAAGACACAAAAACCCTTTGTTATGAAGACTATAACCAAGAAATAGACTTTGAACAGAACGATATTGAAGTTTGTGACTATTGTAAGGACGGATGAATGGGTAACACAAGCAGCCAAAGACTCTAAGGGACTTGTAATCCGGAACCTTTTGAAAAAGTGTGAAATAAGGGGAGTTATTTTGGAGTACCTTACTTGGCATTCTATTGATGAGAAATGTAGCTGTCTGGAAAGCATATTGCCAGAATTCCATTGGTAAGGAGGCATGAGCCAACAAGGCCAACCCGGTTTCAACAACATGCCTATGCTTTCGTTCAACTCTTCCATTCTGAGCTGAGTTATACGGGCTAGAAAACCGATGAAAAATGCCTGTTTGCTGAAGAAACTTCTTGAAGGATCTGAACTCACCACCATTATCAGACTGTAGGCATTTGATTTTAGCATCAAATTGATTTTCTACTTGGAGTTTGAACTTCTTAAAAACAGGAAGGGCTTGGTCTTTTGCTTGAAGAGGATAGAACCAGGTGTACCGTGAGTAGTCATCTAGAAACAAGATGAAATATTTAGCACCAGAGGTAGACTTGACTGGGGCAGGTCCCCAAAGGTCAGTGTGAACAAGTTCCAAAGGTTTGGAAGCACAAGAAAGTGAAAGATGAGTAGGTAATCTGTGACTTTTAGCAAGCTGACAAGAGGAGCAAACAATATTTTTATTCTTTTCAAAGGAGACATTACAACTCTGCATAATTTGGGTTACAATGTCAGTAGAAGCATGGCCTAGTCTGTGATGCCATAACTTCACTTTATTATCAAAGATACTGGAATTATGAGAGTAAAAAGTAGAAGAATTAGTAGCACCAACAAAGGCTACTTTCTTGCTGTTCAAAACTGGGAATCGGTAAAGTCCATTCTCAAGCTGGCCTTGAGCAAGCACCTTCTTCGTATGTAGATCCTTCACAAAGAAACTATTAGACCGAAACTCAATTAAGGCATTATTGTCTGAGCAGAATTTAGCAACACTTATCAAGTTTGCTGATATAAAGGGGACATGAAACACCTTTTTGAGATGAAAAGAATGTGAATCAGAAAGTAAACGATGAGAACCAGTGTTGGAAATGGATAGGTGCTTACCATTACCAATTGTCACCTTATCTATGCCCGTGTATGGTGAAGAACTGGTCAGATTGCCCACACTCTGAGTCAGATGATGACTGGCTCCAGAGTCAAGATACCAAGTGTCATCTACAAGATTATTAGAAGAGGCAACCATAGCAGGTATAGAGTTTAGATTACCAGCATTTGAGGGAGAAGTATTACTGCTTTGAGAGCTTTGATAGGAGATATCAAATCTGTGATAACAAATCTGAACAGTATGACCAAACTTGCCACACAACTGGCATTGTGGCTTCTCAGAGCTGTTGGAATTGTGCCTCCCATTTTGGCCATATCGACCCCCTCGACCATGACCTCTGTAGGTATAGTTGCTGGTGTTTGGGGTATGATTCTGTCCTCGACCGCCATTATACCTCCTTCCACCACCTCTGCTATTAGATGAAGAGGCATAATTGGCTGATATAGGAGAGAATTGTTCAATCGAGCTTTGTTGCTCAAGGCGATGTTCAAACGCAAGAAGCATGCTATGAACAGCTTCAATAGAGATCTTGTCATCTCTAATATTAATAGCAGTTACAACTGCATTATAGTCGGATCCAAGTCCGCCAAGGAGATTCATAACCTGGTCTTGTTCTGAGACAGGTTCTCCAATTGTTGCTAGACTATCTGCAGCTCCTTTAACCTTCATGATATAATCGATCATAGACAGAGAACCTTTCTTGGTTGACTGTAACTCGAGCCTTAGCTGCATAATTCTGGCTCTGGAGGAAGATGAGAAGGTTTTCTCCAATGCATTCCAAGCAGAGTGAGAAGAGTTGTGACCAATGATTTGTGCCATGATCGCTGGTGTGAGAGACGAGTAGAGCCAGCTGAGGATCGTTCGATCTTGTCTTCTCCAAGCAACAAAGGTAGGATTGATCAATCCTGAACTGAGTTCTTTATCTGGACAGATGGAAGATCCGTCTATGAAATCTTCAAATCCATTGGCAAAAACAACATTATCAATCTGAGATTTCCACAGAATGTAATTAGTCCGATCAAGTTTCACAGGTAGAGTATGATTGAGCATCTGATAAGAAGGATGAGACGCCATTGTAATGCTTTGTCCAGATCCAATCGAGTCAGAGGATGAAGAGGATTGAGTGGAAGCGGAAGCCATGATTAGATCTTAAGGAAAGAGATGGAAAACTGAGAAAAAAGAGGAGAATACTCACACCTTTGATCGAGAGGCTCTGATACCAAGTTAGAATTTGAGAAGGCAAAACTCTGTTCTCTTTTTAGAAGAAAACCAGAGTGAAAGAGAGTTTATATATTGTTCAAGAAACTCTATTACAAGAAGTAAAGACAGCTGTCATAACAGAAATCAAGTAAAGACTATCACGTGGGATCTGTAACCACTTCCTCTATCTTTGGCTTATCACCACCGACAATGAACCAAACAACATCATGCCACGCTTGAAAGCATGGGCGTAGAGTGTGGACCCAGGACTAGAAGAAAAGCTCAGCTTAGCGCCATGGATGATGGACCAAGCAATAAGCTAGCAAACAGCCAATGGTAAACCACATGGTTTTCGGGTGTGTCGCAAATGGAGAAGTGCCCTCTTCATACATCAAATCAAGAAGATCGAGTAGGGCTGGAACAATGAAGAGAAGAATGGCATGGCATGAATGAGAAGTAAGTTGGTGGGAATAGTAGTTTCCAACAGCACTAACTGTGAAGCTGTAGGGCGGATGTTCCTCCTGGAAGAGACTTGACAGTACTAGACAGAGCAGAGAAGAGCCCGGCATTGGGCTGTGATCAATTCTTTGAAGAATACTGATCTAGCTTATGCAAAGCCTATGGTGAATGAAAATAAAGATTATGAGATTATGGTTGATTTCCGCGCTCTGTTCCCCTCTTACATATATGGGGGTTTCGACCTATCTCAATGTCGAACATAAGCCCAAGTGGTCGGGACGTACCCAGAGTAGGTGCCCCCGCTCACAAACAAGTGTGGGTCTTCTACCTTCAACCCTTGAAAAGACAGGTTTGGGTCTTTTCTCCTCTACGCTCAGAAGAGTCGTAGTCCTTCCAGGACTTTTTTTCAGTTGTGGCAGCACAGAAGTACAGGTGGTCCGCGGACCATGAACTGATGGGCTCCCAATTCGCAATAGCTTTCGGACGTAGTCCCAAGCTGGGCCGGAGCCACCATGTGCTCAGGGGGCACATGGCCCATCCCCTCCTCAAATTTTGAAAATAAAAAATATATTTTATTAATTTAGAAATTTTAGAAAGTTAAAAAAAATAAAAATGTAAGTTTACCCCTCTAAAAAATTAGTTTTTTCTGTAAAAAAAAAAAAGGATGAAATAAAAAATGAGATAACCATAAATATTAATAGATTTTATAAAATATTTATTTGTTCATATTTTTAATTTTATTTAATGTTAATAAAATTAAATTTATTTAAAGATAAATCCAACAAAATAATATATATATATATATATATATATATATATATATATATATATATATATATATATATATATATATATATAATTTTGTATTTGATATTTTATTAAATATATTTTTTTATTTTTTATTGTGGGTTATGTTTTGTTTAATTTTGAGATTTTTTAAAATATTTATACTTTTAGGTATAATCAAATAGTTATTAATTCATGAATACATACACAATTATTCAAATATATGTTATTTTAATATTTTTTTTATAAAATTCAATTTTGTTTAAATATCTCATATTTTATCAAATATCTTTTTTATTGGTAGGTTATGTTTAGTTTAATTTTAATTTTTTTTTAATAAATGTTAAATTTTTAGGTTTAATCAAGTATTTATTAATTTAGAGTTACCTGACTAAGTTTTAATAATGATATAATACTACACCATAAATAACTTTTAAATAAAGATTTTATCATTATAGAGTGATTTATATTTATAAAAATTATTTAAAAAATCCAAAAAAAATATTAATGAGATTATTTATTTTTTCTAAAAGTTCTCTAGCAAAATATTTTTAAAAATTATTAAAAATGTTTTGGTTAAATTTCTTACTATATTTTAAAAAAAAATTTCATAAATATAATTTGAATTTTTTTTTTATAAACCTTTAATAAAAATCTAAAACTGTTTGGTCAATGTATTTAGTATTTTTGTTATTTAATTTATCATATTATAAAAATTTCCTTTTTCTAGCTAATATTAAATATTACTTATTTCATTAAATGATATTCATGCTACTATTTTTAAAATGTGAAAATTTATCTATATTTATCATAATACACAAATTTTTTATTTTGCCCCCCACACCAAAATTCCTGGCTCCACTGGTAGTCATAGGTACCCTTTTCTCAGGCAATGTCAAGCGGGTCAACAACATATTTCCTATTTTTTTTTAAAATTTATTTATTTGTTTATTTAGGCCATGTTTGGTTCGTAAAAAATACTAAAAAAAAAAATATTAAGAAAAATGATTTCTTTTTTGGTTTCATTATTAAAAAAAAAATATAAAATAAAATCAAATATAATTAAAATTAGTTAGAAATTTATGAATTTTAAATTCATTTAATCTTTATATAATTTAGGAAAATAAGTAAAATGAGTTTAAGGAAGCATATAAAAATAATTTATGGGATTTAAATCAATCTTTTATTCTCTTTCATTTTTTATTTCGTTTTACTTTTCCTCCTTATTTTCTTTTCCTTACATTTTCCTTCAAATTTTCCCGGAACCAAATATAGCTTTAGGCAATATGTGGTATCAGAAAATTTGAGGAAAAAAAATAGAGAAAAAAAAGTGAAAAAAAAGAAAAATTAAAATCAATAAATTATTTTAAAATGGTTTTTCAAATTCATTTCACTTATTTTCTTCTGTTATATAAAAATTAAATAATTTTAAAATGTATAAATTTTTAATTAGTTTTAATTATATTTGATTATTTTTTCACATTTTATATAATGAAACCAAATATGAAAAAACAATTTTTTTTAACATTTTTTTCTTTTCTTTGTACTTTGTGGAACCAAACATACCCTTAGTGTTAGCGCAATACTTAATAGTTAAAAAAGTTAAAACTAAATTGAGAATACTTCCTTCTTAAGTACATATATGTAAGTATGACCCTCCTTGCTGCTTAATAGGTTCAAAAAAGTGGTTTCTCTGTTACTAATTTTTCTAATAATAAAAGCCCCATAATCTATATATTAAGAATTACATATGTATTAATAGTAAAATAATAAAAATTTATAAAATCATAAAAGTTAATGATTTTCCCCCTCATTTATTAATGCTGTGTTTGGTTTTTGAAAAATTTGAAAGAAAATGTGAAGGAAAGAAAATATAGAAGAAAAATATAAGAAAAAAAAAGTGAAGGAAAACAAAAGGGAGGTTTAAACTTAATAAATTATTTTTATATATTTATTCAAATGAACTAATTTGACTTATTTCTTTCCATTATAAAAAGATTAAATAATTTTAAAATATATAAAATTTTGAGGAATTTTAATTATATTTGATTTTCTTTTGTATTTTTCACGGTAAAACCAAATATGAAAAAAATTATTTTCCTTAATATTTTACTTTTTTTCTTATTATTTTTTGGGAACTAAACATAGTCTAAAAGTCTTTCCAAAAGTTCTCACCAGTAAATAAAATTTAAGTGAATATAATTCCTCAAATATATATAACCACATAGGAGAGATTAGCTTAAGCAAAAATATCTTTTCTTAAGTGCTTAATAATAAGTTAATGCCTCTATTATAAAAATAGCTTCTTGTCTTATCTCTTGATGTTATAATTAATAATATGAACGAAACTGAACATAAGATTATTAATTATAAAATATAAGATCACATAAAATTGAAAAACAAGGCTCAACATTCATGGTTCATTTATAGAATTTGGATTTGTGGTTGTTTGGTTGTCGAGAAATTGTTAAAAAAAAAAAAATGAAGTTTTGCTTTGCTAAAATTTTATTACCATTAAAACATGCAACAAGAACTTTGTATGTGAAGAGAAAAATCTTGGGAGGTGGTTAAAAAAACCAAATTTCCTTTTGATTATCATCTGGGGTTGGCTTACTCCATTCTTGATTCAATAAATTCTAATCCACATGCCATTTTGAATTATTCTGGCATTCTATTATGAGACACTTTGCTTTTGATTTTGCCTTGGAGAGCTTCTGTTTCAGCTCAAACAATAGTGCTTGATTCTCCTGGTTGAGAAATTGTGCCCTCTATTTTAGCCTCTCATTCTCTTGAATTATGTAATAGTACTGCAAGTAACAAAAAAACCAAAGAAATATCACCCAAAGAATTCAAATACAAGGAAAGAGCAAAGGGCAACAAATAAAAATAAATGAAGCTTTTAAGAGATAGAAGCCTTCCTTGAGGCTTCCTAATTGTAGAACTTTGGTTTGATAGATCAGATTTAGATGTAATAGTTACTTGATTGTGAAAATAAAACTCTATTTTTACATCTTAGTTGTTATTATCTCTTCCTAAGATTGTGAAAATAAAACAAAGAATCCCAAAATTGACCCTATGTAAGATTGCTTTGTTTTCTATAGTCATTTTCAAGAATTTATTAGAATTGACATACTCTTTCTACCTCTGAAGAATCATTTGATTTTGTTAATATTATTGATTATGTGAAAGCTTTGATACCATTTGTTGGGAAAAATCATAATACTCAAACGTAATAAGGAAAAATAAAATAGAGACAAACTATTTATATGATTCAATGTAATCACCTATGTTCACGAGAGAAGAAAATCAAATTTTCTATAACCTTCAATATTACACACTTCAAATTCTTTCAACATTTTTCTACCCAAAACTCTATACACCCTTTACCTACCTCTCTTCACTATTTTCTTACTTTTTTTTTTCTTTTGTCTTGTTTTCTCTCTCTCTCTCTCTCACTCGCTATCAATCAAATATAAAACCACATATTTGTAGAGATCTATGTGTTAACCTTAAAATAATAGTTTCCTAATTCTAGTCAAACTTAAAAGGGTAATTTACCCAAATACAAACTCTATAAATATCGACTTTCATAAAAATAAAAAATAAATAATTTGAGTCAAATCCCAACAAACTCCACCTTGACTAAAATTCTCTCAATCCTACACAATTAATGGGAATAAACATGTGTCAAGTTTAAACTCTCGTCAAACTTGACTTGAGATATGGTCTTTGTCTTGTTCATAACTTCATTCATTTGGAAATTACTTTCATCTTTGTACAAATGAGTACTCTTAACCAAAAGTGGAGTCTTGATCATCTTGTTGTGCTCTTCTACTTTGACAACTTCTTTAACACTAGCAAAAGACTCTTCATGGTGCGGCTCCACCTTCATAGCTCCACCTAAAATTGTCTTCCCAATTAAAGTGTATAAGTTTTTTTACCTTTTTCCCTTTCATAGCTACCAAACCACCTTTGTTGATCTTCATAATATTGTTGTTTGTAGAAAAATCATAGCCCAAATTGTCCAAGGTCCCCAGGGAAATTAAACTTTTCCTTAACTTTGGAACATGCTTAACATTACTCAATGTCCTCATAACACCATCAAACATCCTCATCTTTATGGAACCAGTCCCAATGAGTACTTTAGAGCTTGAATCATTGCATGTTCAAACAATACAAACATTACATTCCCTATAGGTATCAAACCACTCCTTATATGGGTACATGTGAAAGGAATATCTAGAATCTAAAATCCAAGAGTCAGCAAAATCTTCATCACTTATAATAGAAACTTTCCTTACAAAACTCTTCAGCAAAATAAAATTGTGATCAAAGAGGTTGAAGAATTTGAGATCGAGGGAAATGATTCCCACTTTTTTAGTTTCTTTTTCAAATCATTAGTTATGTCTTGATTTTTTGGGTTATTTAATTGAGAAATTATTGGAAAGTGGAAACCATAAATTTTGAATTTGATTAGGCTTAGGATAAGTATTTGGGTTAAACTTCAGAATTTTGAATATGATAAAATAGCTTCAACTTTTCTTTAAGAATTTCATTTATAGAATTTGGATTTGTGGTTGTTTGGTTGTCGAGAATTTTTTTTTAAAAAAGAAGAAGTTTTGCTTTGCTAAAATTTTATTACCATTAAAACATGCAACAAGAACTTTGTATGTGAAGAGAAAAATCTTAGGAGGTGGTTAGAAAAACCAAATTACCTTTTGATTATCATCTGAGGTTGGCTTACTCCATTCTTGATTCAATAAATTCTAATCCACATGCCATTTTGAATTATTCTGGCATTCTATTATAAGACACTTGCTTTTGATTTTGCCATGGAGAGCTTCTGTTTCAGCTCAAACAATAGTGCTTGATTCTCTTGGTTAAGAAATTGTGCTCTCTATTTTAGCCTCTCATTCTCTTGAATTATGTAATAGTTCTACAAGTAATAAAAAAACCAAAGAAATATCACCCAAAGCATTCAAATACAAGGAAAGAGCAAAGAGCAACAAATAAAAATAAATGAAGCTTTTAAGAGATAGAAGCCTTCCTTGAGGCTTCCTAATTGTAGAACTTTGGTTTGATAGATATGATTTAGATGTAATAGTTACTTGATTGTGAAAATAAAAATCTATTTTTACATCTTAGTTGTTATTATCTTTTCCTAAGATTGTGAAAATAAAACAAAGAATCCCAAAATTGACCCTATGTAAGATTGCTTTGTTTCTATAGTCATTTTCAAGAATTTATTAGAATTGGCATACTCTTTCTACCTTTGAAGAATCATTTGATTTTGTTAATATTATTGAGTACGTGAAAGCTTTGATACCATTTGTTGGGAAAAATCATAACGCTTAAACGCAATAAGGAAAAATAAAATAAAATAGAGAACACAAACTATTTATGTGATTCAATGTAATCACCTATGTTCACGGGAAAAGAAAATCAACTTTATTATAACCTTCAAGATTACACACTTCAAATTCTTTCAACCTTTTTCTACTCAAAACCCAATACACTCTTTACCTATCTCTCTCACTCTTTTTTTAATTTATTTATTTTTATCTCATTTTCTCTCTCTCCCTTTTTCAATCTAATATAAAACCACATATTTGTAGAGATCTATGTGTTGATCTTAAAATAATAGTTTCCTAATCCTAGTCAAACTTAAAAAGGCAATTTACCCAAATACAAACTCTATAAATATCGAATTTCCTAAAAATAAAAAATAAATAATTTGAGTCAAATCCCAACAAACTCCACCTTGACTAAAAATTCTCTTAATGCTACACAATTAATGGGAATAAACATATGTCAAGTTTAAACTCTCGTCAAACTTGACTTGAGATGTGGTCTTTGTCTTGTTCATAACTTCATTCCTTTGGCAATTACTTTCATCTTTGTGCAAATGAGTACTCTTAACCAAAAATGGAGTCTTGATCATCTTGTTGCACTCTTCTACTTTAACAACTTCTTTAACACTAGCAAAAAACTCTTCCCAATCAAAGTGTACAAGTTTTTCACCTTTTCCCTTTCATAGCTACCAAATCACCTTTGTTGATGATCTTCACAATGTCGTTGTTTGTAGAAAAATCATAGCCCCAAATTGTCCAAAGCTCCCAATGAAATTAAACTTTTCCTTAACTTAGGAACATGCTTAACATTACTCAATGTCCTCACAACATCATCAAATATCCTCACCTTTATGGAATCCCAATGAATACTTTAGAGCTTGAATCATTGCCTATTCAAATAGTACTAATATCACATTCCCTATAGGTATCAAACCACTCCTCATATGGGCATGTGTGAAAGGAATATCTAGAATCTAAAATTCAAGAGTAAGCAAAATTTTCATCAACGATAATAGAAAAAAACATCACTTTCCTTACTGAACTCTTCATCAACAATATTTGTAGAATCTAAAGTCTCTTAGGATTCAAGATTTTTCCTTGCTTCTAAATACTTTGTCAATTCTTCACAATACCTTATGATATATCCCTTTTTATGACAATGATAATACTTCATATCCCTCTAGAAGTGTGAATGGGTATAATCACATGTTCTATCATAATTCCTCCCTTGTGATTTACTCTTGCCATGACATGGTTCACAATTTGTCAAGAGCTTGTCTTGTATGAGATAAACTACTTGGCTTCTTAACATTTTCAATTTCTAAAAGAGTAGTTGACACCTTATCCACTATCAACGTTGTCTTTCCAACTAAGAGCATAGTCACCACAATCTCATATGATTTTGGTAGAAATGCAAATAAAATAATGACTTGATCTTCCTTATCAATCTTAACCTCTACACTTAACAATTGAGTAACACATTTATTAAATTTATTTATATGATCCCCAATATCCATTTCTTCATCCATCTTCAACTCAAATAGTTGTTTCTTCAAATATAGCATATTTGTAAAGGATTTTGACACATAATTTTTTTCTAACTTTTCCCATAAATGAGAGGGAGACTTCTCATTCAAAACACTACACTTTATTTCTAGAGCTAAACTTAAATGAATGGTATTTACCACTCTTTCTAATAATTCTTTCCATTCTTCATATGTCATTCTCTTTGGTTTCTTGCCTTGTAATGCTTTAAGAATTCCTTGTTGCACCAAAACATCTTTAACAATACTATGCCATATACTAAAATTGGTCTTCCTATCAAAAGGTTAAATATTATATTTAATCCTTGCCATCATTTTCAAAGTAATTTTCCCACGATCTTCACATTATGACCTTGATACTATTTATTGTGCCAATGGAAGCATCAATGTAAGCATATTAAAGGAATAATACAAAAATAAAGCAAACCACACAAAAGGTACATGAGTTTTTAACGTGATTCGACTAATCATGCCTACCTCCATGGATAAGAGAAAACATTCCATTATATGATAGAGAATATTACAAAGGACAAAAATTAGATACAATTATTGGGTCCCTTTGTATCTCCATCCTGAACCATGACCCTTTTGCTTTACTAGATGTTTCTCACTCTTCCTCACATGTACACCTTAGTGAGGCTTTTTGCTCAATCCGGTGTCTCTTGCTCTTCCTCACATTTCTATCCTATATTTCTCTTTCATCGCTTTCCCCCCCATGAGCTAGAACATTTATATAGATATTCCCACTAGTTTTTCTTATTAAAAAAAGAATCTAATTACAATCACAAAGAAAGTTAAGAAATCTTCTATACAATATTCATTTTACAAAAAAAAAAAAAAAAAAATTCTAAAAGGAATTTAAGACATCTCCCAACAATCTCTACCTCGAATCAAATTCCAATGAGACAATCTTCTATCTCTCCATGATCTACCATTTTCTTAAGCGTGTTGCTCTCCTCGTATGCTATTATTCCCTTTATGCACCACGTTCTTATTGCACGCCACAATCATCTTATTTCTTATATTATTGATGATAGAAAAATTGACTCAACCTTCAACTACAATTCTTTTTGTAATATTCTTCTGTGTTCTAATCTCTTGCTCTTCCTGAAATCCTCAAATAAGATTCTTCGAGACATTTTCAACTAGGTTCTTCTAGGCATTTTCTCCCAAGGTTCTCCCAGACATTTTCAACCAGAGTTTTCTCAAACTTCTTCAACTAAAGTTTTGATACCAATTGTTGAGTATGCGGAAGCTTTAATACCACTTGATGGGAAAAATCATAACACTCAAATACAATAGGGAAAAATAAAATAAAATAGAGAAGACAAACTATTTACATAGTTCAATGTAATCACCTATGTCCATAGGAAAGGGAGATCAAATTACCTTCAAGATTACACACTTTAAACTCTCTCAATCTTTCTCTACCCAAAACTTAACACACTCTTTACCTATTTCTCTTCACTCTTTTCTTACATTTTTTTTTCTTTTTTTTTTTTCTTTCCTTCTATCAATCTAATATAAAACCACATATTTCTAGAGCCCTATGTGTTAACCCTAAAACAATAGTTTCCTAATCCTATTCAAACTTAAAAAGGTAATTTGTTAAGAGCCAAGAGCCAAGGAAGGCTAAAACGTGCTAAACACATAAGAAGTGCAAAATAGGACAATATACAAGTGCTTACCAAAATAAATTCAATTAAAAGGGTTTAAGGGTAATCATGCTACAGGGTTGAGCTTTTTTAACTTGTATGTGATATCTAGACTACAAACCAAGAGTCATGGAGGGCTAAAGCACACAAAAAGGTACAGATTCAATAAGACATGCAAAGGGTGTAAAACAGGGCAACATGCCAATGTGTGAAAAGTGGAGTTATTTAACAAGGCTAGAGATGAGATAAAAATCAAAGAAAAAAATTCCCTAATGTATGAAAGATGTCTAGAACACATTTCAAAAGTTGAAAGAGCCCAAACATGCACCATATGATACATATTTTACTAAACATCCAATAACTCAAAAATAGGATAACATAATAAGCTTTCAAAGATTGAATTATTGAACAAGCATAACAAAGGATTTTTGAATCAGGCCAAAGCTCCCTAAGTAAATTAAGAAGTGTAAAATACAATCCAAGTTTCAAAACAAATTAAAAACAAAAGCATTATGACTGATTCACAAAAACACTTCAAATAGGACTATAGTCCAACACTTGAGAAAAACAAATTATTCAACAAGATTATAAAGGAGTTCTTCAACAAAGACTTTATATATATATATATATATATACATATGTATGTATGTATAAAATGTCCAAAACATATCCCAAGCCTAACAAATAATTTAGAACAAGCCAAAAAAGTTTAGATTTGTAAAAACATTTTGGGAGTCAAAAATAGGGTAGCAAGTAGTCAAAATTTTGGAAATCAAGATATGTGAGCTTTGATAGAAGCCTAAATTATTTTTCATAGATAATTTAACATTTCAACCCTCTAATGAACATGGAAAAAGGCTTATAGGGGTTGAAGATAATCCCATTAATTTCAGATTTATGAGGATAGTCCATGTCTCCAAAAAAAAAAAAAAAAAAAAAAATTGAAAACCAAATGTTTATAAAATGAGTGATGTTGGCTAAGGATGTGCACTATAGTTCAACCATAGGGCTCCCACTCCTTCTCAACTCTCAAATGAACATGAATTTAGGTTCAAAAAAGGTTATGAATGATCTTTCTAAGATGAACTAATTAATTAATTAGAACCTAATGAGTTAGATTACGTGACCCAAATCCGAAATGGGATCAAGTCACTTAAGCCCACAAACAAGCTTATATAAACCCCCTTAAGGGTTTAATGCTTGCAAGTTTTGCCATTTAATCTTTTAGAGAGAGGAACCTTGGCCTCCACACCTATAGAGAGGATTCCACCATCCTTATGTGCCTTGATAGATAATGGGTAAAGGTTAACTAAATGTTTTTGCGTCCGGCAAGCACACACCCATTACCTTTCATCCCACATCTATAACTTGCATTCTCATAAGCCTTTTTGGTTTGTACATCTTTGCTCTTTTTTGATGTGTTTGTTGCATTATTCTATTTCTAGTGGTAAGGGTTATTCTTTTGATTTTAAGAATGCTTCTGACCATTATGAGCCCATGAGTTATCCCTTCCATGCTCACAATTGCGTCATTCTTTACATTTTTTTTTTATGAAATTTGGTGGCATTCGCTTCAAGGAATGATAAAGAACCGATTGGATAGGACTAATGATTTTTTTTAACAGAAACTTATTGTTCTATTCAATGACAAGAAGACATGTTATTAATTTTAAATATTTAGCAAATCAAGGCTCTAAATATTACTGGTATAGAAGCACATTCGACCCTTTAAAAGTAGTAAATATTTTTTCTAACATGTCTTTTTTAATAACTTTTTCCCTACTTACTTTGATTAGGAGTTAATTTTAAATAAAGCAGAGTTATATTCATTAATGAATTTGAAATATTATAGCCTTAAGTTCATCCAATTGTAACAAGCTTTGGATGGTATAATGGTCTTTTCGTAATCATATCATTTTTTTATAAACTTTTCCAAAGGATGATTGGGTCCTTTATTATCAAGAATTTTCTTTTTAAACCCTCATTAATATAATGATGAAGAAATATTAATATCTTTGCATGATCCTGTAGGAATGTAATATTTCCTTCCTTAATAATTGTCCCTAAGTTCATTGCATTTAAATGAATTTTTGCATCAAGTATCCAAGATAAGAAGTTTTTGCTTAAAATATCAAGGGTAGGAGGTTCAAGCTTGGTAAGATTTAACATTATCTTATAATTATATATTAAATAATTTAATCAAATCATGTATAAGTAGGCTTAAAATAAAATATTGAACAATCAAATTTATAATTTTTTTTATCATAATATTCATTCTATCTATTTTATTAAATATTGTAAATGAATAAAAGAAAAATTACAGTGACATAAATATGCCATATAAATAAAATATAAAAATTTCAATATTTCTAAAAAGTAACTAGGAATTAAATTAATTGATAAATAATACCAATTATTTTAAATAACTTTTGGCTTTAATAAAATTTAGAGTAATATCTTCTAGTACTAACTTTCTTGTTTATAAATAATTGACACACAATAATATAGTTTTGAACTATATATGATTTTAGAAATGATAACTTTTGGCTACAAAAATAAAATAAAATATTAGGGCCCATTTAGCAGTGTTTTTTAAAATTTGTTTTCAAAATAGAGAACATAAAACAATTTTTAAAATTTTTTAAAAAACAAGGGTGTTTGGCAAGATGTTTAAAAAAAAATAGTTTTTTCAAACAAAAAACAAAAACCTTGTTGGATGAAAGAATTTGTATTGTTTTTAAAAACAATGTCTTAGTTTTATTTTATAAACTTAATTTATAATAATATGAAATCAAATTCAAGTTAAGTCTTATTAAAAAATAAAAATTAAATATACGATTATGTATGATTTAAAGATAAATATTTTTTTTTTAATTATGGAACAATTTTTTTATTCTAGTGAAACAAAAATTACTATAAAACAAAAATAATTTTAATATTCATTTTTAATACAAGTCAAATAAGTACTTTAATTTTTTTTTTTTTTAAATTTCTTGTTTGACCATGATTTCTTATGCTTGTTTTTTAAAAATTGAAATCTTATTGAAAATATAAACAATTTTGTAATTACAAATTAATTAAAAAATAAATAGTTTTTAATAAAACAAAAATAGTAATATTATAATAAAATCATAAATTATATTTTTAGTAGAAAGTATACTATTTTATTATATGTTAGAAACATAAGGATATTAACATCTTTGCTTTTATTTATTTATTTGTTTATTTATTAAAAATGAATGATACTAATTGTCAACAATATTTTATTTAAAATGAATAATGAATAAAGTTTTTTTTTAAAACATATAAATGAGTCAAGTTTTTTTATTACATATGCACACATTTAGTACTTAATTTTAAACATAATATTTTAGAATGTTTTGATTTAATATATAATTAATTAGATTGGTTTTTGAAAAAATAAAGGCTAATCTTAATAGAGAAAACACCCAAGAGAGGGGGTAAATTAGGGTTTTAAAAAATCTTTTTCGAACATAATAAATTTAAGCACAAGAAGCACAAATATAAAGAGATAAGGTTAGAGAAATCAAACCTAGATTTTATAGTGGTTCAACACTTGCCTACATCCACTCTCCTCAAGCTCCTAACCGAGTAAGGGTTCCACTATATTTGAAGCTTCACCAAAACTTCTAATCACCTTTACGCTTGGATTCCGACTCCAATCGACTCTTACACAATCTCTTCAAGTTTCTACTCACTTGAAGGTTTTAACACTCAAATATAAGTTTGAATCTCTCAACTTGGCTCAATAATGGCTCAAATACAACTCAAGCCTAGGATGAAACACAAAGGTGCACTAAAGAATATGCAAATGGAGATTTAATGCACCAAGAAA
This sequence comes from Vitis riparia, assembly GCF_004353265.1. Classification (NCBI taxonomy): domain Eukaryota; kingdom Viridiplantae; phylum Streptophyta; class Magnoliopsida; order Vitales; family Vitaceae; genus Vitis; species Vitis riparia. Next base: position 29,476,868 of record NC_048448.1, on the reverse strand, counting down.
AGAATGAGAGCTTTTAAGGTAAGAACATGTAGATAAACAAATAAATGCAGGTGTTATTTTTCTCATAAATGAAGTGGAGCTCTCAATTTATAGGTTTCTAACATCGGGAGCCAAAATGCCAAAAAGCAACCTCAATCGGTAAAGCTAAGGGTCGACTAATTCACTAGCCATTGAAGCATTTAATGCTTGGTAGATGACCGTTACCCTCAACCGAACCTCAATTGGGAAGACATATCCCTCGATTGGGAATGAAAGGCTACTAGAAGAGAGATAAGATTTTTCATTTCTCGACTGGACCTCAATCGGGAAGGAGTAGTCGGTCGACCGATAGCCTGGCCGGTTGAGCTAGTTGGCTAATGCCTCGACCGATTCACATTTTTTGACTTGAAAAACCTATATTTTTCTGGTCTTTTTGCTTCTAACACTTAGGCAAGGTTTTTAGGTAAATTAATATTCCAATTTTGAAATGTTTCACCTAAGGTTCATTTGATAGAACTCCGATTTAGATGGAAATATTACTTTAATGCATAAACCGAGTTTTTAAAGATGCATGAAAAGATATGAAAATCCTAAGTGCACTCATGCATTCATCTTACATATGTTTCCTATGATTAAGGTTTTCCAATTGTCTTGATTGTGCATCAATTGGGTCATTTGATGAATTTCCAAATTACCATATGAAATTCTTTATAATTCAAATCAATTAATAACTTAACCATGGTTTGTTATCATCAAAACATGATTAGGAGAACCCTTGGGCTAACAATCTCCCCCTTTTTGATGATGACAAATCTTGGTTATCTAAAAGAAAAAGAATCTCTCCCTCAAACCAATCATAGATATTTAAGAATTTAAAACCAAGATGATCAAGACATATTAGAGAGAATTTGCAACAAGTAAACAATGCAAGTCATCAAATATATAGGCATATCATATATCATAAGTCAAATATATCAATTAGTACATCATATGTCCAATATGTATGATCTAAAAAAAATGATATGCATGTATGAATCTCCTATATCTAGCCTCCTAGATCTTAAAATATATCCCCATTTGGCAATGTAAAAAAAGAAAATTGGGGGGTGGGGTGGGGTCTCTAACGAATCAAGGCTGTGGAAGTGGAAACATAGAATGCATATAAGCCATCATCTCTTCATGCTGATACTCTAAGCGATCCTCAATACGATCAATCCTCTATTGGAGATGCTTAAACTGCGAAGTGAAGCCAACCTAATACTGATCTATACAATCTTCCATGGAGTAAAAACGTGTATCACTGACCACAACAAGCTCCTCCATGCAAGTGCTAAGAGAGCTGATTTGAGTTGATAAGTCCATCCATGGAGCATGGTCAGGAGCGGGAGGTGCTTGAAGAGGTGGTATCTTAGTATGGGTAGGCTCAGTGAATGCAGGTCCAGAGAAAGACGACTCATTGTATAACGGTTGAGTAGATGGACCTTCTATAAAAGTCGGATCAGTCATCATTGGCTCAAAGAAGGTAGTCTCAAATTGAACACCCTTGGTCTGTGAGGGAGTCTTTGTCTGGAGTGGGGGAATGTCAAGCTTAAGCCCTCTTTACTAATGGCCACTTTGAGGGTTTACTCCATTCTCCATCTTTCGAATCTCTACCTCCTCCTTAACTTCAGGATGTGCCTGTCCTTGTCCCTAGGCCTATGCTAGTGCTCTTTCTATTTTTCCCAAGAACCATCTAGGGCCTTCTCAAATTTCATCATCTCCATGGACTGATCATCATATGTATTATATGTACTGAGGACCTCAAAATCCATCTCTCTACTCAGGTCAATGCCGACATCCTTGAATACTCTCGTAAGGAAGTGACCATAGGGAAGTACATGAGTCGTGCTCTCATAACATGCAATCATGTGCATTACCATTAAATATCCCAAATGGATCTCTCCTAGTCAGAATGGAGTCTATAAGGAATGTCTCGTAATAGGAAACCTCATCTCGGTGTCCACCTCGTGGAAGAAAAATAAAGCACAACATATGATGTAGTATTCTACAAATGACCGTCAACCTATGTGTTGAGGGTTTGCCCATGTCGTGGGCATCTAGAAGTCCATAAATCCTCTAAATAGCCTTTTTAGGCTCAAAACCAAGCACAATCAGCCACATCTTGGACTCATATACTCTAAGTTCAACTAGACCAATATCAAAGATACGATAGATACTATCCGGGTCAAGACAAATCTCAACTCCTCTAACAATAGATGTGATTAGGCCACCTATGTAGTAAGTTGCCTTCAAGTAGAATGCTCGTACCAATGTCGGAAAAACCGGTTTAGAGATAGTAACAACCGACAACCAACCCATCCTTGTGAATAATCCCTCAAATCCAAAGTATTGAAGTTGGGGAAAATTGATGTTTCTCCTGGGAACTACTTGTCTCTAAGCAAATGTTGCTTGAACTGCTGGTAGTCCTCCATAGTATTGAACAAAACAGTGTCAAACCACGTATTTTGACGTGCCTTTGGTTGAGATGACTTAGCTAGGCACTTGATCTGTGTCCTGGAAGCTGCAGGCTCTCGTTTGGGAGCCATAGAAGATGGAGACAAAGTAAGATGAAGAGGAAGAACTGGTAAAGGCTCACACTTGAAACCCTAACGAACGGAAATGGAGAGGAACCGACACCGGAACTGGCTATGAGGCACGGAAGGAAGAAAAAATGGCCCAAATTAGAAACAATAGCCATCAAGGCCCTCAAATCTCTCCCAAAATCAAGTCAATTGGTCCAAAACACATTGAAATCAGTCTCTAGAAGCCAAAATCGGTGAAACCCCTTGAAGAATGGAGGAGACGGCGCAGGAAATGAAGCGTAGGAGGCTCTTAAATTCTCAGCCCTGACAATCCGGTTGACCGGCTGAGGATTGATTGACCACCTAGTCAATGCAGTCAACGATTTTGACTTTCTATTTTTTTGCGCACTTTTTCATTTTTTGATCTCCCTACCTTTTTCAATTGTATTATCCAAATTTTGATACTCAATGCCAAAGGAATTTGATTTTTGGTCAAGAATTGACCATTTTCTAAGTAAATGTCTATGTGATGTATGTGACATGAAATTTATGCAATTGGAAGGTATATTCATCAAGAATTCATTAAGCAAACATTAGATTATAATGAAATCACCCCTAGTTGTCTTCTAATATCAAAAAATTGTTCTGCACTTAGAGGTTTGGTAAAGATATCAACAAGTTGATCTTTAGTGCTTACATATTCAAGTGTTATGTCACCCTTTTGTGCATGATCTCTAAGAAAGTGATGTCTAATATCTATACGCTTAGTCCTAGAGTATTGCACGAGATTTTTTTGATATACTTATGGAACTAGTATTATCACATTTAATAGGCACATGCTCAAAAGATAAATCAAAATCACTAAGTGTTTGTTTCATCCAAAGGATTTGTGCACAACATAAACCGGCTACTATGTATTTGGCTTTCACCGTTGACAAAGCTATCGAATTTTGATTCTTACTATGCCATGAAACAAATGAGTGTTCTAAGAAATGACAAGTGTTACTAGTGCTTTTTCTTTCAACCTTACAACCAGTAAAATCGACATCTAAAAAACCAATTAATTCAAAGTTATCACTTTTAGGATACATAATGTCACAAGATGCTTCAAATGGCTCTCCTCATAGGTGTTATATAGAGGGCATGATGCTTCTGAAGACTCCTGGAGCCATGTACACTAAGCCATTGGTGGGAAGAGTGTGGAAGATTCTAGAGATGCCTAGAGATGTCCACACGTCTCTACACTATGGTGGAAGGCATGAGAGGAGTCCAAGGCTTTCTAGAAAATTCTAGATATCTCTTGTATATTCTTGTACATAGGCTTGTACATAGAATAGTGTAGGGTGTTCTAGAATATTCTTGATTTGCAATGAACCCTCAAAGGTTCCAGAGAGTTCCATTGGTGCCTATAAATAGGTGAGACCTCATTTGGTCAAGGCACCACCCAAATCATTTTTTAACCAAGCAAGTGAGTTCCCAAAGCACTTGTAAAGCTTCCTTTGAATAATAAAAGCTTTCATTCTTTAAGAGTGGCCTACTATGCCTTCTAGAGCTTCCAAGTTGTGAGCATCTTAGCCTAGCAAGCTAAGCACTGGGAGTAAGGCCGACTTAGCAAGATCAAGTGTCTTGACTTGTCTAAGTGCCGCACGAGCTTAGGAAAAGACTAAGTCCATGACAATAAGCCTATGCCCATTGCCCCTTTCAAATATTTGAGGATTCTTTTTATGGAACTTAAGTGAGATTCTTTAGGACAAGATTGAAATCTAGCACACAAGCATACACTATACATAATGTCGGGTCTACTAGTGGTCAAGTATAGCAAAGAGCTTATTATGCCTTTATACATGGTAGAGTCAATGGATTTACCTTTCTTATCCTTATCAAGCTTGATGGATGAGCTCATTGGAGTCTTCATTGTTTTGGCTTCCTCCATGTTGAACCTTTTGAGAAAATCTCTTATATACTTTGCTTGATTGATGAAGGTTCCTTCCTTTAATTGCTTGATTTGAAGTCCAAGAAAGAAGTTAAGTTTTCCCATCATGCTCATTTCAAACTCATTATGCATGCACTTATAAAATTCTTCACAAAGAGACATTAGTAGCACAAAAAATGATATCAACATGTATTGAACTAAAAAAATATCATTTTCTTTGGTTTTTATAAAAAGAGTTGTGTCAATTTTTCCCATTTTAAAACCATTTTCCAAAAGAAATTTGCTCAATCTTTCATACCATGCTCTAGGTGCTTGTTTCAAACCATAAAGTGTCTTTTTAAGTTTAAAAACATGGTTAGGAAAGTTGAAACTTTGAAAGCCGGGTAGTTGTTCAACATACACTTCTTCATTTATAAAACCATTTAAAAATGCACATTTCACATCCATTTAATATAAAATAAAGTTTTTAAAATATGCAAAGACAAGTAACATCCTAATGGCTTCCAACCTAGTTACGGGGGCAAAGGTTTCTTCATAATCTATCCATTTTTCTTGATTAAAGCCTTGGGCTACTAACCTTGCTTTGTTTCTAACAATTATGCCATTTTCATCCATTTTATTTCTAAAGACTCATCTAGTTCCAATGACACTTTGATTTGAAGGTCATGGTACTAATTCCCATACTTCACTTCTTTCAAATTGATTTAACTCTTCTTGCATAGCAATCATCCAATTTTCATCATATAAAGTATCATTTATATTTTTAGGTTCAATTTAAAAGATAAAAGCTAGATTATTACAAATGTTTCTAAGAGAAGATCTAGTTCTTACCCCACTAGATGGATTATCTATAATTTGATCTTATGGGTGATTGATGACAAACTTCCATTCTTTAAGAAGATCTTAACTTGATTCACCTTACACTTTTTGAGGAGTGGGTAGTGCCAATGGTGATCCTTCTTTCTTGGGATCCTTTCCATTTTCTTCTTGTTGTCTTCTATCTTCAATTTGCAATCTTCCCATGTAGGTCTCCAAACCTAAATCATCATCAACACTCTCTCTTTCTTGGAGAGAATTGTTAGATTCATAAAAAATAACATGGATGAACTCCTCTATAACCATGGTTTTTTTGTTGAAAACTTTAAAAGCTTTACTTGAAGTTAAGTAACCAAGAAAAATTCCAACATCTGATTTTGCATCAAATTTTCCAAGATTACCTTTCGTGTTTAATGTAAAACATTTGCATACAAAGACTTTGAAATAGTTAATGTTAGGTTTTTTGTTTTTCCAAAGCTCATAGGGAGCTTTCTTAAGTATGGGCCTTAATAAAACTCTATTTAAAACATAAAAAAAATGTTAACTACTTTGGCCCAAAAATATTTTGGTAGGTTGTTTTCATTTAGCATGGTTCTTGCCATCTCTTGAAAGGTTCTATTTTTCCTTTCAACTACCCCATTTTATTGAGGAGTTCTAGGAGCCGAAAAATTATGGTCAATTCCATGCTTATTGCAATAATATTCAAAATCAACATTTTCAAATTCTCTCCCATGATCATTTCTTATACAAATAATTACAAAACCTTTTTCATTTTGAACCTTATTGCAAAACTTTGAAAACTCATAGAAGGTTTCATTCTTTTGACTTAAAAACAAGACCCATGTGTATCTAGAGAATTCGTCCACAATAACATAAACATAAGACTTTCCTCCAAGACTTGGTGTGCTAAAGGAACCAAATAAATCCATATGCAATAACTCAAGTAGCCTAGATGTGGAAATGAAGTTTTTGTTTTTAAAAGAGTTTTTGATTTGCTTTCCCACTTGACAAGTTTTACAAACTTTATCTTTTTGAAAATTTATTTTGGGAAGGCCTTTAATAAGTTCATATTTTTTGAGTTAGGAAATTAATGAGGTCCATGTTAGCATGTCCCAACATGCATGCTTGAAAAACATCTATCATGGCCATCATATTTTGAAATATTTATAGTGTAAATATTGTCACATCTAGACCCATGAAGATGGTTTTATCATTTTGAATATCCTTGATAATGCAATGAGATGCTTCAAAAATCACTTTAAAACCTTTGTAACAAAGTTGACTAATGCTTAAAAGGTTATGTTTTAAACCATCTACTAATAAAACACTTTCAATGAGAGAGGATATGTCATTACCAATGTTGCCTTGATCAATGATCTTTCCTTTTGCATTGTCTCCAAAGGTAACATATCCTCCATTTTTCTTTGTAAGAAAAGAAAACTTGGATTTATCTCCAGTCATGTGTCTTGAGCATCCACTATCCAAGAACCACTTATCATTCTTTGAACCCTACAACACATAACTTAAGTTGATTTAGGTACCCATATTTTTTTGGATCCTTGAGGGTAGTGACCTTGGATTTTTCAACCCAAATCTTTTTAGCTTTTGCATTTGAATTCTTTTGAGAACCATTTTTTAAAGGGCATGTTCTAATAATGTGTCATCCTCTTCCACAAAAGTTGCAAGTAGTGGAAGGACTTGCACTTGTGGATTCCTTTACAAAATAGTTTTTAAAATACTTTTGATTTTTTGAAGATTTGAATCCTAGCCCTTGTTTGTCCAAAAACATATTTTTGGCTAGTTAGAATCATTTCAAAAGATTTTTGTCCACAAGAAAATATTGAAAAAGAGGAGGTCAACCATTCATTTTTCTTTCTTAAAATCTCATTCTCTTTTTCAAGATGAGTTTTAGAACTTCAATATTTGAAAAATTTTCTTGTACTTCTCCAAGTTCTTTTCCAAGTTGTTGAACTTTCTTTTTGAGAGAAGCATTTTTCAAACCAAGTTTTTGAAGATCTTCATACTATTCTTGAAAAACATCATGTATATCTTCATCACTAATCTTAGAGTTTACCTCATCAAGATCATCTATTGCCATGAAGCACATGTTTGCCACTTCTTTCTTCCTTTTTTCTTTGGAGGATTCATCTTCACTTTCACTCCAAGTGGCCATCATTACCTTCTTCTTTCTCTTCTTGGCTTCACTCTTGTAGAGAGGATAATCATATTTAATGTGTCCCGATTTCTTGCACTTGAAACACACCAAGTCCATTTTTCTCTTCCCATCTCTCCTTGTCACTATAAGATGAAGATTCATTTTCAGAGAAGTCTATTCTAGAAGTGAACCTTCTTCCTCTAAACCTTTCAACCCTCATGAATTTGTTGAACTTTCTTGTTATGAGGGCTAAGTCTTCATCTTCTTCACTTTGTTTTTCTTCTTCAACTTCTTCTTCTTCCTTAGTTATAGCTTTGAGAGCTATGCTCTTCTTCTTTTTGTCTTTCCCTTCTTATTACTTCTTTGCCAAATTGATCTCATATGTCATCAATGACCCTATGAGCTCCTCCAAAGGTAGCTTGGTCAAGTCTTTGGCTTCTTGAATTGTGGTGACCTTTGTATGCCACTTTGATGGAAGTGACCTCAAAATCTTCATCTCCTTCTCCGATTCCTTGTAGGTATTTCCCAAAACTTCAAGACCATTAACAATGTTGGTGAATCTAGTGATCATCTCAACAATAGCTTCATTATCTTTCATAACAAAATAATTCATAACTATGAACAAGTAAATTGATTTTTGACTCTTTAACTTGATTTGTTCCTTCATAAGTTATTTCAAGTAATCCCTAAATTTCTTTAACTGTTTTGCATTGACAAATTCTATTATATTCATTTCTATCCATAGAACATTGCAAAGTATAAACGACATTAGTATTTAATTGGAAGTTTCTTCTATCATGCTCATCTCATTCTTGTTTGGGTTTCGGAACCATGACTATATCAACTAGTTTTGAAGGAAAAGTTGGGTCATCTTCAATGATATCCCATACATCTAAATCAGTTGATTGTAAAAATCAAGTCATTTTAGTTTTCCAATAAGGATAATCGGTTCCCACAAAAAAATGGAGTTCTATTGGTTGCAAAACTTTCAATGTGAAATGAGCTTGATGGATTAGCCATTTCCTCTTAGACGATTAAGTCTTAAACAAGAGGCCTAGCTATGATACCAATTAAGAAAATAAAGACTGATATTAAAAGAGAACCCAAGAGGGGTACGACGGGAGGGGTGAAATGGGGTTTTAAAAAATCTTTTTCAAACATAATAAATTTAAGCACAAGAAACACAAATATAAAGAGATAAGGTTAGAGAAATCAAACCCAGATTTTATAGTGGTTCAATACTTCCTTGCCTACATCCACTCTCCTCAAGCTCCTAACCGAGTGAGGGTTCCACTATACTTGAAGCTTCACGAAAACTTCTAATCACCTTTACACTTGGATTCCAACTCCAATCGGCTCTTACACAAGCTCTTCAAGTCTCTACTCACTTGAAGGTTTAACACTCAAATAATAAGTTTGAATCTCTCAACCTGGCTCAAAATGGCTCAAATACAACTCAAGGCTAGGATGAATCACAAAGGTGCACTAAAGAATATGCAAATGGAGATTTAATGCACCAAGAAAAGAATGAGAGCTTTTAAGGTAAGAACAAGTAGATAAACAAATAAATGCAGGTGTTCTTTTTCTCATAAATGAAGTGGAGCTCTCAATTTATAGGTTTCTAACCTCGGGAGCCAAAATGCAAAAAAATAACCTCGATCGGTTAAGCTAGGGGTCAACCGGTTCACTAGCTGTTGGAGCATTTAATGCTTGGTAGGTGACCGTTACCCTCGATCGGACCTCGACCAGGAATGAAAGGATATTAGAAGAGAGAGAAGATTTTTTCATCTCTCGATTGGACCTCGACTAGGAAGGAGTAGTCGGTCGACCAGTACCCTGGTCGGTTGAGTCGGTTGGCTAGTGCCTCGAGTGGTTCACCATTTTTGGCTCGAAAACCTATATTTTTTTGGTCTTTTTGCTTCTAACACTTAGGCAAATTAATATACCAAATTTGAAACATTTCGCCTAAGGTCCATTTGATAAAACTCAAATTTAGATGGAAATGTTACTTTAATGCATAAACTGAGTTTTTAAAGATGCATGAAAAGATATGAAAATCCTAAGTGCACTCATGCATTCATCTTACATATGTTTCCTATGATTAAAGGTTTTCCAATTGTCTTGATCATGCATCAATTGGGTCATTTGATGAATTTCCAAATTAATACCTGAAATTCTTTACAATTTAAATTAATTAGTAACTTAACCATGATTTGTTATCATCAAAACACAATTAGGAGAACCCTTGGGCTAATAGTTTTTTATTGTAAATTATTCGTAAAAATTAAAGGATTTATTAGAAAATTTAAAGTATTAATTATGTTATACTCAATTTATAATCTATTTACTTAGTAATTTTTTTTAGAAGTTGTGTATAGGATAAATAGTAAATTCATGACTCATGGTATATCAGTTTTCCTCTCTTATTTTTTTTTTTCAATGATTAGATTTATTTTTGAGTTCCAAATTATTTTAAAAAATTATTAAACTCATTAATAATTTCAATAAAAAGTGTTATTTGATTTGAAGTTCATTTTTCTAGTGGAAAATTTATAAAAATTTAATTGTATGCAAAAAAGAAATAATGGAGTTATTATAAACCAATTTTTTATCCATAAATGTATGGTATTAATAAGTTTATTATTTGAGTTTTAAATTATTAGACTTGTTATTGAATCCAACACATTAACTTTTATTTAATTTAGAATTCCTTTGCCTAGTGAAAAAATTGAAAAATAATACCTTTATATAGAAGAGAAATAATAGAGTCGTTTTAAACCAATTTTTGTTCATAATTTTTTTGTTTTAATGAGTTTATTATTTAAGTTTTAAATTATTTTTAAAAATTAATAGGCTTGTTAACAAATCCAATACATTAAGTCTTGTTTAATTTGGAGTTAATTTGCCTAACGAAGAAAATAAAAAAATAATGATTCTATATAGAAAAGAAATAATAGAGTATATGTGTGTTTTTATAAAACAACTTTTACTTATTCTCTATTTCACTTTATTTTTAAAAACTGATAACATAAAATAATAACCAAACAACGTTATGAGCTTTTAAAAATTGTTTTTTGTTTTTAAAAATAGAAAACAATTTTTAAAGACTGCCAAAAAGGCTCTTAATGTTGATAAGCTTGTGGCTTGAGCATGGACAATATGGTTTACATGGCTTTTGACTATTCAATTTTTTTATATAGCTATACAAAATCAAATTATCAATGATTACAAGCTTGTACCTTGATTATAGAAAATATTTGTACATAGTTTTTTTACTATAAAAGATTCTTTGTGTAGCTTTTGGCTATACAAGTTTATAAATTTGATATTCTATTTTGTATGGTTGTTGGTTATGAGAAAATACAACAACATTCAAATGTTGTATATGAGATGAAGAAAAATAATTGGGTGAAGTGTAAAATAAATTTGATGTTCTTTGCCATTTAAATGTAATTTGGAAATTATATTAGTACATTTTAATATATGTGATTTTTCATGCATCTATGTCATATTAAAATGTAGAACACATGTTAGCTATGCCCTTTTAAATGTGACTTTTCTTTTATATAATTCATACCTCAATATGAGTTTCAAAGTTAAATGTATTAACAAAGCTCCTTATTACCATTTTGCACAAAATAAATATATGTAAAAAGAAATTAAGAAAACCTTATTCCCGAAAGAAATTAATTATTATGCGAAGCAAGTAAACAACAAATAAGAAATTAAACAAAAAAAAAACAAGAAAGTAAATACAAGATAATATGTCATATTTATCGTGATTTTGCTATATGTATTTACATCCACAAGCAAGTAAAATACACTACAAGAAAAAAGGTCATTGTTAACATATATTATCTTGACTTAAGGTGATATGTGTCAATGTTGTTTATTTTAATGAACAACTATGACATATATAACTTGTTTAAACCAATAATGACATATATAAAATTTATTGAATTCTTTCATGACTTATATAATAAAATCTTGACAGATAATTTATAAGTCAATGTATTCAAGGTACTTAAATAAAAGCAATAATGATAATAATTTGTTTGATATGTGTATATCTAATTTACTTACTAAGTATTATAAATTGAAGTGACAACAATCAATTTTGATTAAGGAAGTTAATATTTAATAAATTTTTTTAGTAATGTTAATATCAATTTTCATTATGAGTTTAATATATAAAAATTATTATTGGAAGATGAAATAAAGAATACTATTTTTAATTTATTGAAAAAGGACATGCGTGGTATTTTGGAATTTGTTATAAAGTCCTATAAAAAGAGAAAGGAAGGGACGGAAAGACATATTTCATACTTCAACAAGTCTTTACCATTTTCTTTACTGAAAACCCTAAATTTTCACTCTCCATTGAAAACCCTAACTTTTGGAAGACAAGAAAGAAGGGAGAAAGAAGGAGGAGAGCCACCGTTCTTAGAGAGAAAGAAGAGAAGAGAAAAATGCAGGTTTTTTTTCATCTTGCCCAGATTACATCAAAGGTCTGATCCCACTTCGTCCGTGGTCCGATCGAGCTAAAATTTGGAGGAAAGTTCCATGACTCATTCATCTTCAATCTGAACGGTGAGGATCGAATTTGGAGTTTTGGAAAGTCATTAGAAAGAAAGAGGAGAAGAGAGAAAAACGTAGGTTTTTCTCATCATACCCAGATTTTATCAAATGTCCGATCCCGCTTCGTCCGTGGTCGGATCGAGTTGAAATTTGGAGGAGAGGTTCGTGGCTCATGTATCTTCAATATGAACGGTGGAGATTGGATTTGGAGTTTCGGACATTCATTAGAGAGAAAGAGGAGAAGAGAGAAAAACGCAGGTTTTTTACATCATGCCCAGATTTCATCAAAGGTACGATGCCACTTTGTCCATGGTCTGATCGAGCTGAAATTTGGAGGAGAGGTTCACAACTCATTAATATTCAATTTGAACAGTGAAGATCGGATTTAGAGTTTTGGAAAGTCATCTTTCGGCCAAAAATAGAACCTTTGTTTTGGTGGGCTTTTCTCTCCGAACTGTTTTGATCATTAGCTTTGATCGAGGTCAATTCGTGGTCTGATTGAGTTGCAATTTTACGAGCATGTTTAGGACGCATTGATCTTCATTCTAACAGTGGAGATTGGATTTGGAGTTTGGAAAAATGGTATTTCAGTCCGAGAACCTTGATAAAAGTGAAAGAAACATTGACATATGTCATAGTAACAAAGATTTGATCATTGGTAGAAATAGAAACAACCTTGACATATGTAAATGTCAAGGTAGATTTAAACTTTTCTTGACACTGGCATAGATGACATATATAAATAGTAACATACCTTGACAGATATACCCTACCTTGATGGTGAAAAACTGTCAACGAAAGGCTTTTTTCTTGTAGTGATATCAATTCACTGTATTCAAAGGAATAGTTAAAATCCTAAAGGGTATGTCTGGTTCTCGAAAAAATACAAAGGAAGGAAAATATAGAGGAAAAGTAAAAGGAAAGGAAAATAATTTTAAAGTGAAAAAATTATTTTTATTTACTATTTCAAATTCATTGAACTTATTTTAATCCATCGATATAAAGATTAAATAATTTAAAAATGTATAAGTTTTTAATTAGTTTTAATTATATTGGATTGTTATTTATTTTTTTTTTTTGTATTTTTCATAGAAGACCAAACATGAGAAAATCATTTTTTTTCTTTCCTTAGTGCTTTTTGAGAACCAAACATAACCAAAAACTCTTAAATCCTGAATACATAGAAAATACTCATTCTTTTAGTAAAATCTCTTTCCATGTGCTTTATTGAATGTTTAGGAATATTCTAATATAGAGAAAATGTATTCTATAAGAAATTAGATATTTCCTTTATAACAATAGGACTTAAATTTTTGAACTTGTAAACATATTCACTTGTACTTTTCATAAGCGTAGAAGATGTACTCACCTATGACAATGCCTAAGTAATGTTTGAACTTATCATTGAGAACAACATTAGTCAACAAATAAATTTCGTTCTTCTTTATTATCTTTGATAGCATGAGTATCTGTCCTAATTCTCTTAAGCGTGGATCTTCGATAGTACTATTTATTCTAATTCTCTTGTGTGTGGATCTTCAATAGTGATGTTTCCTAATCAAATCCACTACCTAGTTCCTATGGATGCACCTTAGATGTTACTAATTATCATAATGAAATCCATTCCTTAGTTTTATGATATTTGACATATCAACATGATTTTTTTTAGCATGAACAACTTGAATTTTTAATTTTTTTCCATGTGAATGACAATTTGATTACCACTACATAGCAACAAACTTTCTTGCTCAAAGCCAAGTTATTCAACAGGCTTCTAACCAAATAATTTCCTTTCCAACTTCAGTAACCACTATATACTCCATATGTATCATGGATAATGTAACTATATCATATGATACCAACCTTTAACTAATGGGTTGATCAATAAAATTAAATAAATAACCTCATAGACCTCCTAAAATCAAGGTTTCCCCCATAATTGAACATGAAGCTGTAAAGTTAAGAATGGATGAGGGAAACCTACTAATTAAATAGCAAGTAGTAGGGATAACTTCCCCTAGAATTTCATTGGGACTTTCACATGAAACAAAGTCTTCAAGCAATGTGTAAGATATGTCTATTTTTCCTCTTAGCTACCAAATTCTATTGTGGAGTATAAGTATAAAAAGTCTGATTAAGAATTTCATTTTTCATACAAAAATCAGAGACGACAAAATTAGAGAATTATAAAGCATTGTTAGATGGAAAACTTTAAACAGGAGTCCTGCACTAAGTTTTTCATTTTGTTATAAAAAGATTAGAACATTGCGGTTGCAAATAAATGGAATAAGGTAAAGGAATGAAATTAAAATACAAAGAAACAGAACCACAATACGGGATGAGATTAAGTTATGAAGCAATGAGATCTTATATCTAGTATAAACAAATGGAACTCAGCTACAAAGTAATTAGAACCAAGTTCTATAGGGCAAAACCTGATTGACGGTGCCTTTTAAAAAAGTACATTTGCTATTTTAGCAAGACTTGAATAAAAGGAAAAGAAAAAAAGGAATCTGTATATTTGGAGGAAGCAATTTGCAGTATCTAGTCCTCAAGGTTTCTAGTTAGGTGCATCTGAATCTATCTCGCATTTCTACAGTGGAAGTATATTGCCCCGATGTCTGGAGGTATGGCGCCCAAGCAAAGGTGCACGGAATATGGAAAGCCCCCTGCACCTATCCCATGTTGGACGCACCAGCGCTTCTACTTGCCCAGGTAATCTATACAGCATTGGAGCAAGGGAGTACAGCAACTTGCCCATCCATAGCAGCGTATACAGCATATACGCAACCCACTGGAGTGTGTCCCCCAAAAAAATTGAGGCTAGAGATGCCACCGACAGTGAACCAAACAACATCATGCCACGCCTGAAAGCATGGGCATAGAGTGTGGACCCAGGACTAGAAGCAAAGCTCAGCTCAGCGCCATAGACCATGCAATAAGCTAGCAAACAGCCAATGGCGAAACGCATGGTTTTCGGGTGTGTTGCAAATGGAGAAGTGCCCCCTGCATACATCAAATCAAGAAGATCGAGTAGGGCTGGAACAATGAAGAGAAGAATGGTGTGGCATGAATGTGAAGTAAGTTGTTGGGAATTGTAGTTTCCGACAGCAGTGACTGTGAAGCTGTAGGGCGGATGTTCCTCCTGGAAGAGACTTGACAGTACTAGACGGAGCAGAGAAGAGCCCCGCATTCTGCTGTAATCAATTCCTTGAAGAAAACTGATCTAGCTTATGCAAAGCCTATGGTGAATGAAAATAAAGATTATGAGGTTCTGGATGATTTCGTCGCCCTTTTCCCCTCTTTCATATAAAGGTTTTCAACTATCTCAATGTCCAACAGCAGCCCCTGTGGTCCGGACGTACCAAGAGTAGGTGCCCGCTTACGAACAAGTGTGGGTCTTCTACCTTCAACCCTTAAAAAGATAGGTTTGGGTCTTGTCTCCTCTACACTCGAGCCGTAGTTCTCCCAGAAGGACCTTTTTTCAGTTATGGAAGCACAGAAGTTCAGGTGGTCCGCGGATCATGAGCAGATGGGCTTCCAATTCGCAATAGCGTACGGACGTAGGCCCGGGCACCCTATTCTCTAATGCAATGTCAAGCAGGTCAACAACAACACCCTAGTGTCGTGGTTATTTTTATTTGTTTATTTTGGGCCTATTTGGTTTTCAGAAATTTTGAAAAAGGGAAGATAAAAAGAAAAAGTAGAAGTAACGATATAGTGAAGGAAAGTAAAAAGTAAATTTATAAAGTCAATAAATTATTTTTAAATAATTTTTTTATATTTATTTAACTTATTTTCCTTTATTATATAAAGATTAAATAATTTTAATAGGTATAAATTTCTAATTACTTTATATTTGATTGTTTTTTTTTAATATTTTTTATAATGAAATCAAATATTAGAAAATTATTTTTTTACCAGTTTTTTTTTTCTTTTTACTATTTTCCAAGAACCAAATATAATCTTATTGTTAGTGCAATACTTAATAGTAAAAAACCCTAAAACTAAATTGAGAGAGGATATTAACTTAAGCAAAAACATTTTTTCTTAAGTGTTTAATAATAAGTTAATGCCTTTATTATTAAAGTAGGTTCTTCTCTTATCTCTTGGTATTACCATTAATAATATAAACAAAATTGAACATAAGATTATTAATTATAAAATATAAGATAACATAAAATCGAAAAACAAGTCTCATTAACATTCATGGTACAAAAATAAAAAATGTGAGCAGAAAAAAAAATGATACAAAATATTAGGTTATTTTTGAAAAATGTTTTTAATAACAAAAAAAGAAAAAAAGAAAACATGTTTGATAACTAAAAAAAAAAAAAGTTTTTTGTTCTTAAAACCATAAACCATGGTGTTTTCGGGGAATATATCTTTTTAGTGGTTTCCACTTATTATTTAAAAATTATTTTTTAAAAAATAATTATAAAAATATGAAGGATAAATAAAAATTAAACATTACACATTAAAATTTTGTTTTAAAAAACATGTAAAAAAAAAAAAAAAATAGGTTAAGGACATTTTAAGTTTCGATATACACTTTTGTAACATCAAAAAACAATTTTAAAAAACAGTTCTCAAAACTATTTTTTAGAACTGCTTTTGAAAATATGACTTCCTAAACTCAACCTCAATTTTTGCTCAAATTATATCATTCTTCAATAACTACTTTTTCCCCTTCTTATACATGCTTTTCGTATTTGTTTTTTTTGTTCCTTCTAATTTTTGTGTTGAGAAAGGTAATTTTGAGTGGAGTTGGAGTTGTAAGTTCAACAACCCTTCCCATTTCGATTTTTTCAAATATTAATATTCTTTTACAATCCTTTTAGACCCAAAAAAAAGGAAAAAAAAAAATCAAACTTTTAGTATGCTTTATTTATTTTTATCAATGTTTTATCAATTTCTACTACTTTAAATTGTATATGTATGTAACACCCCAAAATAAACTTTAGGGGCAAAATAGCAAATTATAAATTAATTAATTAATTAATTAATTAAACCCATTAAGGGTAAAATAGTCATTTTACAATTAATAATCCTTGGTATAAATTAGATTTCCTCTTGTCTTCTTTATTTAGAAAACTCTATTAACAAAAAAAATCAGAGAATTAGAGAACGTAGAGCTAAAGGTTTGGAAGTCTAGAGTTTGAAGTTCAGATTTTTCCAGGTGAAGTCGTCAAGCTAAATACTTCAAGTTTTTGAGCGTTTCTTCAAGGTAAGGGAAATTAATGCAAATTTTTATAAAATAAAATAATTTTCTTTTTATATTGTATTTTGAAATGTGTAAATATATTATTTTTCTCTTTACACATGGATCAAATATGTGTTTTGTGTGGAAAATATATTTGAGAATTTTCTTTGTTTATGGAAAATAAAAAATTGAGGAGATATGATATTTTGTTTTGTAAGTTTGAATTAATGAAATAAAGTGTTTGACTTTGAATTATATGATCTTAGTTAATGGGTTATAATTGTTGACATTTTCGGCCTTAGTCAACATGTTATAATAGTTGATATTATATGACCCTAGTCAACGGGTTATAATAGTTGACCTTATGGCCCTAGTTAACGGGTTATAATAGTTGATCTTTTGGTCTTAGTCTACTGGTTAAAATTGTTGACATTTGGTTTTGTTCACCTTAAATGGAACAAATTTGAAACTAGTTACTCAATTGTGAAGTCCCACCTAATTGGGTACAATTTGTCATACGATAACTAGAGTAAAGATATTTTCAATGTATTTGATGAAAAATTGTTTTGAAATGGATATGAGAAAATTTTGTTGAAAAGTTTGAATGTATTAGTATTTTGAACTCAAAAGTTTTTATAAAAATAAGTATATGTTATATCTTCTATTTGCAAGCATGATTGAAAATGTTTGATCCATGAAACTGTATTAATGTTCCTTATTGGGCTTTGAGCTCATCCCTCTTTGTTATAATCTTTTAGGTAACCTCAATTCGGGCGAGGAGTGACCGTTAGGAGAGAAATCTGGCTTTATTAGGACATTTGTTTAAACTTTCTTTATTTTGGACATTGTTTAGATGTTAAAACTTAATTCTCGTTTGAATTATTTTGAGTTTGGAGTTATTTGGACAATAACACTTTAGTTGATGTATTAGTTTTTTTTTTTTTTTTTTTTTTTTTTTTTAAGTTGACACTTGGAGATTTTAGAATTTTGTCCTCCTACTTTGAACAGAAATTTGGTAATTGGTAAATTTTCAGTTACAATACGAATGTTTGTGTCGTTTCCACTTTGAGCCTTTGGGCTTGAGGTGTGAAATGATCGTCATGCCCTTGAAGTGGGTTTTGGGGTGTGACAGTGTAAGTATATACTTTTTTTTTCTTCATGATTTTGTGTTGTATTAAAATGTAAAGCAATGTTCGATATACACTTCTAAATACTAAATTTTTGTTAATATAATTGTGACCTCATTGAGAGTTTCGAAGTTAAATGAATTAACAAACCTCATTATTATCATTTGAAAATATAAATATATGTAAAAAAAATATATATTGAAATTAGAAAAACCTTGTTATGGAAAGAAAATTATTTGATAAAAATGTCTTCTCACATTCTGGGCCTATTTTTTTTAGGAATATTCTAATATAGGGGAAATGTGTTTCTATCAAAAAATAAGATTATCACCTTTATAAGAATAGAAAAAATCTTAACAAAACATTATCTAATAAACAACAAAATATCAATGACTTAAAAATAAATTTGAGACATTTTTCAACATTCTTCACAATGACTCAACTTTTAAGGCTTATAAGCATCGTCACTTATACCTTCACAAATGTATAAGATTTTAATCCTTGTAGGTAAGGAGTACATGATTTGTCATCTTTAACAAAGTGAGAAATAGACAATGTTTAAATAATGTTTGAATTTATCCTCAGGAACAAGTTATTCTACATATCAACTACATTAATCTCCTATGTGTGGATCTTGATAGTAGCATCTATCACAATCCTCTGAAGTGTGGATCCTCAATAGTAGTATTTGTTGCAATGAAATCCACTACCTAGTTCTTATATATGGATCTTATATGTTAGTATTTGCCACAATGAAACCTATTCCCTAGCTTTATGATATTTGACATCAAGATGCTTAATTTTAATATGAACAATTTAAATGTTTTCCAAGTGAATGAAAGTTTGATTGTCACAATATAGCAAAATACCTTTTTTTGCTCAAAGCCAAGTTGTTCAACATAGCCTTCTAACCAAATAGCTTCCTTTGCAACTTCAATACCCATTATATACTATATGTATCATGGATAGTGCAACTGTATCCTCCAATACTAACCATCAACTAATGAGTTGACCAATAAAATTAAATAAATAACATCATAAACATAATAAAATAAAGGTCTCCAACATAATTTGAATCAACATATGCAAAAGCTTTAACAAATTCACTTTCCTTATCAAATAAAGTTCTTGAATCACAAGTACCTATATAGAATCTAAGAATCCATTTTACATCATTCAAATGTTCCTTTCCATGCTTTGTGCTATACCTATTAACAACACTTATTGCATATGTGATGCAAGCCCTAGTACAAACCATTAAATACATGAGGAAAAAATAGCATTAGAATAAGAGACTCTTAACATAAACTCTATCTCATCCTTCATATTAGTTACTACATAATTAATATGCAAAACTTGAAAAATGCAACAATTAGGGTTTTCACCTATTTAACTTCAATCATGCTAAATTTTTGCAGCAATAACATATCCTTAACATACAAAGTAAGTAGAATGGGAGATCCATTACTAAATAGTCTAAAATAAACATAGCAATCATCCCTAGGCTACATATATCCATGAGATACCATGAAAGTGTCAAAATGCTTGTACCTTTGATGAAGAACTTGTTTCAAACCATATAGAGAGCTTGTCTCAAACCATATAGATACCTTTTCAATCTACATACTAGGTCCTTTTTTCTTGTTCCATAAATCCTTGAGATTGTTGCATATATATTTCTTCCTCTAAATTACCATTTAGGAAAGTAGTTTTGATATCTAATTGATCAAACTCCATGTCTAGCATAGCAACCATAGCAAGAATAACTCTAGATGTTTGTTGCACGACAAAAGGAAAAAAAATCACTAATTATAGTCAATTTCTTCATTCTACAAGAATCCTTTCACTACCAAAATGATTTTTTTTTTTTGCTTACCCATTTACATCAATTGGTTTGCTTTCTTTAGGCTAGGTTTGTAATTGTAATCTTATTCTTTTGCAATGATTCTATTTGCATCTCAACATCTTCTCAATTTTTTAGACCTATGATCGCATGTCTCTACTATCCTTCTGTTATCATGATCACATTTATATCGTTCTTTAGTCCTTGTGACAACCTTTTATTAGTCCATACGACCATATTCTTATCGGTTCTTTTGATATTTGTGACCACATTTTGCCATCTATCGGTCATTGTGACCGCCTTTTTATCAATCACCATTCAATCTCTATGACCACATTTTGTCATCTATTGGTTATCATGACTATAATTTTATCAATCACACTTTACTCATCATTGTGACTGTACCTTGTCATTAATAATCCTTAAGTTGCGCTATTAGATTATCCTAATCATTCATTAGCCCTAAGTCGAGCCTTTAGATTAGATAATATTTACCTTAGTCTTTAGTTGATTGTGACTATTCCATCAGATCATCATCTTCATCCTAGTCTTTGATCAATCTTGAGTCACATTATTAGATTAGATCATCTTTGTCATCAATTTTCCTAAGTTGCACCATTAGATCATTTTTATTGAGTCATTGATCTGCTTTGAGTCATGATATTAGATTAGATCATCTTTATCCTAGTCATTGATTGACCCTAGCTACACCACTAGATCATATTCATCAAGTCATTGATTGGCTCTATGCCACATCATTAGATCATATCATCTTTATTAAGTCATTGTTTAGTCCTAATCAACACCCTTATAGGCTTTATATCTAGTCACCTTGGATTCCCTTCATCATAATGCCATCCTAAACTTTATCTTAATCACCTTTAATTCGTATCATCATGATGCCATCTTAGGCTTTATCTTAGTCATCTTTAATTCTCATTATTGCATTGTCATTATTAGCCTTTATCTTAATCACCTTGGATTTCCATATTTGCAATACCATCCTAGGCTTTATCTCTAGTCATTTTATATTCCTTTCATTACAACATCCTAGGATTTATTTCATCAATCACTTTTGATCCTCATCATTGTGATGTGTCATCTTAGGCTTTAATTTAGTCCACTTAGATTGTTATCATCTTGATGCCATCCTAGGCTTTATCTCTAGTCACCTTGAGTTCTCATCATCACCATGTCATTCTAGGCTTTATCTCTAGTTACTTTTGATTTCCATCATAACAATAATGCCGCCCTAGGCTTTATCTTAGTCACCATGGATTCTCGTCATCACGACATCATATTAGGCTTTATCTTAGTCACCTTAAATTTCTGTCATCATGAAATCATCCTAGGCTTTGTCTAGCTTCCTTAGATTCCCATCATTGCAATGCCATCATAGGCTTTGTCTCGTCACCTTGGATTCTTGTAATCATGACACCATCCTAGGCTTTATCTCACTTCTTTGGACCTCTACCATTGCAACATCATCCTTGATCTCATATATCTAATGTTTCTTTGGATTCCAATCACTACAATATCATCCTTGGTCTCATATATATATATATATGACATTTTCTTGGATTCATATCATTTCATTGTCATCCTTAGTCTCATATTGTTTTTTGTTTCTTTGGGATCTTGTCATTTAGATATTATCCTTGGCCTATTTCATAGATTTTGCCTTTGTGACAACATCCTTAGTCTCATATGTCTGTTGCTTCCTGTAAACTGTAGAGAATATGTAAGTTGTATCTTTATTCATAACAGAAACATCTATATTTATACATGCTATGCTAGTCTATCTAAGGTAAGTCTCCTATATTTACATCCTATAATCAAGCCTATAATCAATACATAAATAAGGTAAGTCAACTACATAAATAAGGTAGATTCTGATTCTGTAACACTCTCCTCAAGCTGGAGCATAAATGTTAATCATGCCCAGCTTGTTACAAAAATATTCAACCCGAGTTCCATTTAACGCCTTTGTGAAAATATCTCCCAGTTGTTCTCCAGTCTTCACATAACCTGTGGAAATCAAATTTTCTTGAATCTTCTCACGAATAAAGTGACAATCTACTTCAATATGTTTAGTTCTTTCATGATATACTGGATTTGAGGCGATATGAATAGCTGCTTGGTTGTCGCACCCAAGTTTTGCTGGCATGGGAGTCTTTATTCCAATCTCAATTAGAAGATGATACAACCACATAATTTCACATGTGGCTTGCGCCATGGCTCTATATTCTGATTCTGCACTAGACCGAGATACCACATTCTGCTTCTTGCTCTTCCAAGATACAAGATTCCCACCAACAAAGACACAAAATCCTGTTGTGGATCGTCTATCAGCTTTGGATCCAGCCCAGTCAGCATCTGTAAAACACTCAATTTGAGCATGTCCATGATTGCTGTACAATATGCCCAGACCAGGAGCTCTTTTCAAATAACACAAAATCTGCTCCAAGGCTGCCCAATGCTTCACTGTAGGTGCAAACATAAATTGACTGACAATACCAACTGCATAAGCAATGTCTGGGCGAGTCACTGTAAGGTAATTCAATTTCCTAACCAATCTTTTGTATCTTTCTGGATTATCAAATGGATCACCATCATCTTTCGTCAAATGTACATTAGGGATCATCGTTGTGCTACATGGCTTGGCTTCCATCTTTCCAGTTTCTACAAGTAAGTCAAGAACATATTTCCTCTATGACAAGAAGATTCCTCTTTTGCTTCTTGATACTTCTACTCCTAAGAAATATTTTAGCTCGCCTAAGTCCTTTGTGTGAAACTTGGAATGCATAAACAATTTGAGAGAAGAAATTCCTGCACAATCACTTCCTGTAATGACAATGTCATCAACATAAACAACAAGAAGAATAATACCATTTGCTGACTGTTTATAGAAGACTGAATGATCAACTTTGCTTTTGTTCATCCCAAACTCTTGAATCACCTCACTAAACTTGCCAAACCAAGCTCGAGGACTCTGCTTCAATCCATAGAGAGATTTTCTGAGATGACACACTTTCCCATACTCCCCCTGAGCAACAAACCCAGGTGGTTGCTCCATATATACTTCTTCTTGGAGATCTCCGTGAAGGAATGCATTTTTGATATCCAGCTGGTGCAGGGGCCAATGCTGAGAAGCAGCAATTGATATAATCAGGCGGACTGAAGCAAGTCTGGCTACTGGAGAGAAAGTATCAGAATAGTCCACCCCATAAGTCTGAGCATAGCCTTTAGCTACAAGTCTGGCTTTCAGTCGTGCCACTAAGCCATTAGGATTAACTTTTATTGCAAAGACCCACTTACATCCCACAACGTTCTTTCCTATTGGTAAATCAACTAGATTCCATGTGTGATTGACTTCTAGAGCTTGTATTTCCTCAAGCATTGCATTATACCATCCAGGGTGATTCAAGGCTTCCTTGACAGTTTTGGGAATAGAGACAAAATTTAAAGAGGCAACAAAAGCGCTCGAGGAAGGAGACAAGTGATCATAAGAAACGAAATTAGCAATGGAATAAACTGATTTGCATTGACGTTTACCTTTACGAAGACCAATGGGGAGGTCAAGGTCACTGGGAGGATCAGATAATGAAGAAGTTGGTGTAGGACATGTATCTTTTGTCTCCAGATGCCTGAAGTATTCCTGAACAATTGGTGGCTTAGCTGGAGCAGGCAGTAAGTCAACAACAACGTGTGGTTGCTCAGAAGAATCAGTGGGAGTACTTGGGATGGTTTCTTGATATATGAGCCAATTTTCACTCTCACCCTCACTTTCTGAATTTAGGGGTGAAGAATAAAGAGGTGTATCTTCTGAAAATACCACATCAGTCGATACCACGTACTTGTTGAGATTAGGAGAAAAGCATCGATAACCTTTCTGAAGAAGAGAATACCCTAAGAACACACACTTCAAGGCTTTGGGATCTAGTTTAGTCATAGATGGCCTTACATCTCGAACATAGCAACTGTTTCCAAAAATTCGTGGTTCAACTGGAAATAGAGACTTCTTTGGAAACAATATACTGTATGGGATTTGATCATTGAGTACTGTAGATGGCATGCGATTAATCAAAAAGCAAGCAGTAGAAATTGCATCAGCCCAAAACTGTTTAGGAACCTTCATCTGGAACAAGAGTGCCCGGGCTGTTTCTAGTAAATGTCTGTTCTTTCTCTTAGCAACTCCATTTTGAGAAGGAGTATCCACACAAGAGGACTGATGAAGAATCCCGTGTTGAGTCATGTAACTCTGAAATGAGTTAGACATATATTCTTTACCATTATCACTTCTCAATGTTCGTACAGAGATATTAAACTGTGTTTTAATCTTAGCACAAAATGCGCAAAAATGAGAGAAAACTTCAAACCGATTCTTCATAAAATAAATCCAAGTCATTCAAGAAAAATCATCCACAAATGTAACAAAATATCGAAATCCAGTTTTAGAAGTAACAGGACAAGGTCCCCAAACATCAGAGTGTACTAACTCAAAAATAGATCCAGCCCTCTTATTAACTCTTGGGCTTAACGAACTACGGTGATGCTTTGCAAAATGACATGATTCACAATTAAACAAAGGTAAACTATGAAATTGAGGACATACTTCTTTAACACTGGTAAAGAGGGATGTCCCAAACGACAATGAGCTTTAACTGAAGAAGCGATGCTAGAACAAGCAATCGACCGAGGTACCCACGCATCAAGAATGTAAAGACCATCAGATACATGTGCTTTACCAATAATCTGCTTCGTCATAAGATCCTGAAAAAGGCAATGGTCAGGAAAGAATAAGATACAACAGTTCAAATCTTTGGTAAGTTTACTGACAGATATCAAGTTAAAGGCAAGCTTAGGTAAACTTAGAACAGATGACAAAGTGATAGAGGATGTTGGTTTGACAGTCCCAGAACCCACAACATTAGAGGTTGACCCATCAGCAATGGTAACAGGAGAAGGGGCTAAATGTGATCGAAAACTAGAGAATGTCTTAGAATTACCTGTCATGTGATTAGTGGCACCTGAATCAATTACCCATTTGTTTGATGAGGAGATAAAACATGTTTTACCTGTCTCAGCAAGAGCAGTAACCGGAGTAGAAATCTTCAATGATTCTTGATACTGAGAGAATTTTGCAAACTCATCGGCTGAGACCATGATTGTCTTATTAGAAGAACTTGAAGAAGTACTAGAGGCGGTGGCAACATTAGCAATTTGATTTTTTTTTATTACGATTTTGTAATTTCTTGCAGTATTTCTTGGTATGGCCCGACTCATGACAGTAGTATCAAACAATGTTGCTTGAATCATTGTTATAGCTATCAGAAGTCTTGCTTCCTCTTCTGTTGTTTGATTTTCTCCCAGTATCATTGCTTCCTCCTTTGGCAACAAGAACATTATTAGTCTACTGGATAGATGAGGTACCCTCAGTACGCAAAATTCTACTGAACACTTCTTGAAGTGAACCAATCTCAGAACTGGAAAGAATTTGAGATTTAGCAGTTTCAAATTTAGATGGAAGTCCAGCTAAAAAACTCATTACTGCTATTTTTTCTCTTTGAGTTTGTTGCACCTTAATATCAGTACTGAAAGGTAAAAGTACATTCAACTCTTCATAAGTCTTCTTAAAATCCATAAAATAAGTTGTGAGAGATTTGGCCTCCTTTTCAGCACGATAGAAGGCTTTGCACACATCATACATTCGGGACAGATTCCCTTTGCCAGAATATAAGAACTCCAGATAATCCATTAATTCTTTAACAAACTCACAATGATTAAGTAGTCTAACAATTTCACTATCAATAGAATTCCTTATTTGTAGGAATAAACGTGCATCATCCCTTATCCAAGTCTTTCTAGTTTCATTATCAGGGGTTTCCATGGTCAGGTGGTCATCTTTTTCAACAGTACGCAAATAAACTCTAATTGTCTTGCTCAATTCCAGATAATTAGTGCCATTTAATTTATGATCAGTTATTTTGGACAGTGCTGGAACTATTTCAGTTATAGAAGCTTTGTTGTTAGTCATTTTAACTGATATTCAATCACCACAATAAATATAATTCTAGCAGCAAACCAAAAACGGCTGATATCCAAAATGAATTTCCACAAGGAATCAGAGAACAAATCAAAGGGGACAGAACCTGCCAAGGAGATGTTCCTCTCAATTGTTGATCGAACACCGGAGTGCCACCTGAGAATGGTCGGAAAGAGATGAGAAACGTCAGAAAGTCAAATCGAGAGATGGGAAACGTCGGAAAGTCAAATCGGTGAAGAAACGGCGGCCTCACGCGCTCCCACGCTCCGGAAACAAGAATGCGCTCCTCCCTGGGTCGGCGGTGACTCAATCTAGACTAAAAAAAAACATAACAGGTTACTGTTCTAGATTGTTAGGAACAAAACCCAAAACCCAGAAAATTCCCTTGAGCCAAACGTGGCTCTGATACCATGTAAATTGCAGAGAATATGTAAGCTGTATCTTTATTCATAACAGAAACATCTCTATTTATACATGCTATGCTAGTCTATCTAAGGTAAGTCTCCTATATTTACATCCTATAATCAAGCCTATAATCAATACATAAATAAGGTAAGTCAACTACATAAATAAGGTAGATTCTGATTCTGTAACACTTCCTAAAGACAATTTCTACTTTGGCCCAAAGCCACATTTTTCTTCTTGGTCTCAACACATTTCCTTGGTTAGCATTATCTTCAACTAAGAGTTGTGGTAGTAGTCATAGATTCCTATTCTTTGTTCTTATTTATCATTGTCTCTTTTTTGGATGACAAATTTTACCTTGATTTTCATGCAAATGTCCTAATCTTGTTCATCTAACCACTTAGGATTGTGCTTAAGGGTTTGAGCAATCCAATTAACTAATCAATCCAATTTATTCAATATCTTCAACCAGAACATATGAAAGAATAAATATAAACCTTTTAGAATAGCCTTGAAAGATAATAGGTTAAAACAAATTAACCTATTCTAGGCAATTTAAACGTAATATCAAATATAAAGATATGGACAATGAAACACAAGATTTTTAAGTGGAAACCTCCACAAATTGTGGAGATAAAAAACCACGAGGTCTAAGACTTATCAATCAAAATCCACTATTTGAAATCAAGTCACATAGATTTACCTGGTCATTTTACCCTAAAAACTTACTCTCCAATACTTACAACTTGATCCACATCCGTGACGTATCAACTACCCGTTGCTCCTTAGTAGATTCTTCGATCCCTTCGAAGGGATTATGACCTTTAACCGAAAATTCAAAGAATCGAATGCTTGAATAAGAGAACGAGAATGGTGTGGCGATAAGGCTTTTCTCACCAAAGAGTACCTCTAAAGAATAAAAGGTCTCTCAACAACCTCTACGATCTCTGTGATCTTTTTAATCTTCTATCTTTAGGATCTCTTAGCTCGAATCTCTAACCCTCAAAGGGTTACAAGGGAGGTATTTACAGACAAAAGTTATAAGGATTTCGGTATTGTAAGTTTTCAAATTAGAGTTGAATTGAAATTTATTTAAAATACATTTCTAAACTTGGCAGGACTATCATGACTGCTTGTGTGGACTTAAACCGCTTGAGTGTCTCCTGCTTTTTGAAAAATCATTTTTAAGCTAAAAAATAATACCGAACCTTTTATACCTCAAATAAGCCTTTATATGCTACAAGCCAAATCTTTTTAGATATACTTGTGATTTCCCAGTTTGACGAACAACAACCCTTGATCTTTAATAGAGAGTAATTTACTATCTAAAAAAACTTCTATGGACAACCATATATTGGAACAAAATTGCCAATATATAAACAAAACTCAATGTCCTAATACTTTGTTACTTAAAAAAAAAAGTGAAAACCCAAGAAGTAAACTCTTTCATGTTGTGAATTATTTATTTTCTTTTAAAAAATTGTATTTCTTTAAATTATCTTTTTATTTATTATTATTTTTCAATAGTTGCTATTTCTCTTTTTTAAAGCATCCATTTTGAGTAAATATTTTTTTCCTCATTTTGTTAGCTTTGACTTTTTATTTTATTTTTTCATAGATTTTTTTTATTTTTTATTTTTTATTATTGATCCTACCATATATATATATTCAATTGCTATGATATTTAAATATTTTTTCCAAAAAAAAAAAGTTAAACAAATAGAAAAAAATCTCCTTTTTAGGACAAACATCATCCATTTTGAGTAAACATTGAACTTATTTGGTTCATTGATAAATATTGATTGATATATAAAGGAAATCTATGATCGTACTAATTCTTTAAGTGAAATTTGATATATACTTTTTATGAGGTAAAGTATTTTGATTAAATAAAGGAGGATTTATGACTCAAGAATTGAAGAGGTAATCTTGATGGGTTAATAACATTACCTTATTATATTATGGACATCAGTTCATGGGGAGTTTATATGCAATGAATAGTAGGTCATAGACGCGAGTTTTGTTTCATTGTAATTTCATAGGATATTGGAATGCAATTAACTCTCTTTAGTGGAGTATTGAGTTAACTTCGAAAATAGATTTTAAGAGTGTTGGTATTTTCTCATGGTTCCTAATAGTCCCCACTTGAGCTACTAGTTCATGGTGACATGTTTGTTTGGGGGATTTGGGTTTATAGTTCATAAGTGTGGTGCATAAGGGTGTTTTGGTAAAAATGAAAGGTTGCACTAGATCTTTTGAACGATCTTTCTAGAATGATGGATTGGGATAATTAATTAGTTGGAGCCCATTAGAGATAATTTATTATTTAGGACTTAAGCCTAATTTGGGCTCAAGTCACTTAAGCCCACAAGGAACCTTTCATAAACCCCCTTAGGGATTTAAGGTTTAGGCTTTTGGCATTTTAACCATTGACTCTAGAGAGAGATTGAGAGGAATCCTAGCTACCCTCAAGAGAAGAAGAGAAGCCTGCACTTCTCTTGTGCCAAG
This sequence comes from Vitis riparia, assembly GCF_004353265.1. Classification (NCBI taxonomy): domain Eukaryota; kingdom Viridiplantae; phylum Streptophyta; class Magnoliopsida; order Vitales; family Vitaceae; genus Vitis; species Vitis riparia. The sequence continues at coordinate 29,447,714 of NC_048448.1, read as the reverse complement.
ATGAATGGAGAAAGAGATTAGGAGGAATACCGTTAGGTAGGCAAGTTTTACGACGACTACCATAGATTCAATATCTTCTTTGAATTATATTCTATCTAAGAACATCTAGATCACAAATATGGTTCTTCTAATATCTAGATCTGGTACTTATTATTGGTGTTTACAACCATTGTTTTTTTTTTTTATTGTACTTAGACTTAGAGAAGCCTAAGATAGAATGAATGCATCATACAAGATCCAAGGTTAGGGAATAAAGTAATCCAGGTTTCCCAGCAGTTACATGCATATTATGATTCAGAGCTTGGAACAGAGTAATCCATATATTCCAACAGTAAAAGAACCCTGGGTCTATTGAATTTAACAAAAATAAACTAAATATGAAAGAATCATATACTAATTTATCTTACCTAGATGTTTTTGCCAACAAATCTTATATGGACCAACACTTATATGATTCTTCATTCTGTGATACAACACTCTCTCATGGTCCTCAGTGGATCACTTCAAAACCATATTCAAGTTTGGCGGATCAATTAATCCTTGACTTCTACTTATCCTCCTTAAAGAGGCATTTCAAGATTCTTCAAATACAATTATTATTATTATTATTATTAGTGGATCACCTCAAAACCTAATTCAGGTTTGGCAGATCAATTAATCCTTGACTTCTACTTATCCGCCTTAAAGAGGCATCTCAAGATTCTTCAAATACAATTATTATCATTATTATTAGTGGATCACCTCAAAACCTTATTCAGGTTTGGCCAATCAATTAGTCCTTGATTTCTACTTATCCTCCTTAAAGAGGCATTCCCAGATTCTTCAAATACAATCATCATCATCATAATTATGATGATGATGATGATTATTATTATTATTATTATTATTATTTTGCATGCTTTTGAGTGCTCGATCTCTCTTAATAACCTTAAGACATGTAGGATAATCAAGATATATGTGGCATCCAAATTTTGACATATCTTAATAAATGTAGGAGTAATTATAACATATATGACAACCAATTTTGATAGAAGATTAATGGACCATAGAAGACTCTTGTCTTCACATAAGATGAGTAATGAAAGACACCTACTTGATGATATAACTATGTCAAGATCATTTGTGCCCTAACTGTGATTTAACTTATCAAACATGAGCACACTCTACGCGAAGAAAAGTTTATAGCCATGACTGACCCCCATGTAGGAAAAAATGTGATAGATAAAAATTTAGGTGCAAACAAAGTAAATCATGGTAAAGTGTGGTTATAAGGGTTGTAGATAAATCCTATGGTGCCACATGTAAAAATATTATCTGAACATGGGATAAAATATATGTTATAAATGTGTCTTTGCTAAAGGTGTTGTAATTTCTAAGGGAAAATTTATGTTGTCCCAACATGGCCAGCATCAAAATTGATGTTTGCCTAAAGATTGGATATGGATAGATTATTTTAAAATGATGCAAGCCTAATTGAGGAGTGAGGCATCAAGTCGCTATGAGGTTAATACCAGACAAAAAAACTTGTATCTTGAAGATGCAAGATATAATTTTTTGTCATTTCCCATTGATGAATTAAAAGGATTGTTTCAAATATGAAGGGAGGAGAGATGTTGTTTGAGAGCGAAGTCTATGGAAAAGATATCATGAACATCATAGAATGTGAGGGATCATAGAGGATTGAAAGGGCAGGCATTTACAAGCAGCGGCCAGCTCGGAATGAGAGGGTAAAATTTAGATAACTTTTCTTTGACCAGGAAATAGTGATGAAAGTGAGGAGTGTTATGAAGTTGGATTACCATAAGGATATTGTCATGGAAGTGGATGATGGGTGGATGCTTCCTGGCTGGAAGGGACGATTCACCTATGTTATTTCCTATTGGAAGCTTTGCCACCACCAGTTTGGAAAATGATGATATGTCATTTTCTATTGAAGAAAAATCTTGATTCAGTTAAAGCTTCCCAATTTTTTTTTGATGAAGATTGGTTCGATAGTGAGGCTTCCCAACCTTTTGCATGAATGAGAACAGATTGAGATGGTGGGCAAAGATTTAACTATAAACTAGGACAATTCTATGATACCCTGCAAAGTCACTTAGATTAGCTGAGCTAAAATCCCTGTGCATGGGGCATTTTAGAGTTTGATTTGGAAAACAATTGACCTATGTTTTAAAGCAGCAAAATCGTTACTAATTATAAGTGTAAATGGGATGAAATTTAAAGGGAAGTTAGAAGAGAATAACCCTTCAAGACAAAGGCATTGATGCCAATTGCCATGTTTAGATTCGTCTACAACAAATAATGACAAGTTCTAATTAAATCTCGTTACCCATATGTCCTCCCCCCACTCTCACTATCACCTCTTCCATTGCCCAAAGTCTTGATAGCAACCAATAAAGTTATGGAGAACCAACTCATATTCTTAACGGCACTAATAACAGAATTATGCCTAATATTATTCTACATGCCATAAACCATACTTAAGGATTTAATTAAAATATCAATGACCAAAATCTATATACTTAATGCCCAAAGTTACATGATTAATCGCACTAAAAACATTATTTTATTACATATTCTGGAAAATTCTTTCAAGGAAGGAAAGAATAAAGGAAAAAAAGCCGGAGAAAATGGCAAGGATGATGTTACACTTGATGGATTAAATAGAGGGAACAAGCTACTAGATCCTAAGTGTAGAGTAAACATATATCAATTTATAATTTTTTTGCTTTCTAGGGTGTTTTAGGAGATACCTTTTATTTGAATGCTCCCAAATCATTTTCCAAGTTGATAAAGAGTAATTGAAGACTAAACTTCTTCCACCCAATGACTTTCCCTTTGAACCTTGGCATCAAGAGAAGTGTGGGCTTCTCTTTCATCTTCAGAGTATGGTGACTAGGGTAAATCAAAGTAGAATACTAATCGAAGGCTTGGATATTGAGGTCGAGTTTATTTTCTTCTTAAAGAGGAAGACATGGTTTGTGAAGGTAGGTCAAGACTTTTATGTCAGTCAACTACCATCATTTTGGTAATCTATTATTTGGCTTGGTAGTGACCGACCCTTTTGGAGAAGACTTGGATTCGAGCTTTCTCCCTTGGCTCTGATATCATATTAAATAACTTATGGGATTTGAGTTCACAATGTAAATCATACTGTCCAACACCCTCCTTGACATGTACCCTCTATTTTTGGGCTTATATATGGACTTAATAAATTGAGAAAATAAATACACAGGGTGAGGTTTGAATACTTGATCTTTCGCTAAATAAGGCTCTGATACCATGAAGAGTTTGATAATTTGACAATGGAAGCATTGAGTTCTATTATTTTTTTTTTCAAAAAATTATATAAGAATGTATTGTGAGTTGTACAAAGAAATGAATCATAAATATACTAAAATTAAGGAAAACAAATATCATTTCCTTAGAAAATCAAATATTATTAAAATTTGACTACTGTTAATTTATAGAAATATTAATTGAAATGAATTTTTGTTATTTTGCACTTGATTCTATACATCTTTTTTATTATATCAATTCTGTCATTCTGATTATTTCTATTTAGTCATTTTGACATTCGGTGTTCTCCTTTATTATTTCTATTTTATGATTTAGTGTTTCTGAATGATTATTTTTCTTAATAATGTCTTCCCTAGTAAGAAGCAAGGAGGACCTTCAAAACTGATTGGGTTGCAACCAACCAAATTCCCAATGCGCCTCCCATATAGAATTTCTATAGGTGAAAAAGGGTGGTAGGGTTCATTAATGTAGCGTCCTTTAAGGGCTTGGTGGGATTTTATTTAGCCCTTTAGGGGGTGGAGTTGGGGAAGGCCTGGCTACCACCCCATATCCAATGAGACCATTTTCTTTTCAAGGTGAAGAAACCAGGACAAAGTTGTTGAGCGGAAGAAAGAGTAACGCACTCTAACACCGTATGGGCTTAGTTGAAGGCTGGGCAAGGTAATTTTTACTGTAGTGCTGAAGAAGTACTAAACATTGCTGGTTTCTGGACTTGTAACACCTCAATTATAAGGCTCAGTATTAAGAGTTAGGCAAGATCAGTGCTCCAAAGAGTATTGAAAAATGGTCTTGCCGACCTCTTAAAATTTCAATCAATCGACCTTCAAAATGCTCTAAACGCTGCTCCAGGACCATGTGGGATCTTGATGGTGCCGCTGCAACCTTAATTTGAACCAATGCTCGTGTGTGTAGGTGGTGGAGATCGGTGGTCTCAGTAGACCACTTAGGCTCCTGGAATGGTTGATATTGGTGCTCCAATGGAGTAGGGCAGATTTGTCGTCTCATATGACCACCTAGATTTCAATGTTCAGCTCTCCAGGAATAGACAATACTGTTGTCTAGTACCCACATAAATTTCGGTGCTCCGTGCTCTGTGCTCTGTGCTCCGTGCTCCGTGCTCTGTGCTCCGTGCTCCGTGCTCCGTGCTCCGTGCTCCGTGACTTTCGGGAGATAAAAGACTTCTTCTCTATTGGTTTGAGCCCCAAAGATTCCATCCTTACCAAAAGATAGGCAAACTTAACTTTCCATGTTTCGCTTATAAAAATGTAGATCCCATTTTAAATGAAATAAAGCACCACATACTTTTTACTTTTTTTTTTTCTTCTTCTTACCGTTCATGTCTGTGAAATAGAAAATACATTCTATTTCTCTATAAAATAAATAAATTAGAGTGCAAATATACCAAACTGTGAAAGAAACATCAGAATTAGCAAATTTTAAGTGCCATTGTCCAATGGTTGCCTTTTTAATCTACTTGAATTTGCATGGCTTTTAATTAGTTGACCTACTTTGCATTCATCAAATGTGATTTATTTTATTTTACTTTAATTTTTGGTTTATGAATAAAAAAAAGGGGCTATTTAAATGTCATAACAAAAAAGTGAAAATAGAAATTGAAAATTTTTTCTGCGGATTATCTGAGATAAAGGTGAGGATTGGAGAAAATATATTTTATCAATAATATATTTTTCTTTCTCTCAATTTTTCATTAAACAAAAGATTTTTTTATTTTTATAAATTTTCTTTATTTGTTTATCCATTCATTCACTTTATTTACTACTACACATTACATTATCTATTGGTTTTTTAACCATCATTAGATTGAATATTACTACATGTACTAATTTTTTATTTAATGTTACTATGTAAATTGAAGATGTTGAAATTCTTCTTGAATAAATGAATTTTTATTCCTTCATTTGTTTACATAGAGGGATTTTGAAAAGGGGAAGACCCCTTTATCCTTGCTGCCTATGGGATTTTCCTTGTGTCATTTTGGCCCTTTATTGCAAGCTGTCAAAAGTGGTTAGAGATTTCTTTCCAACATCAGATAGGAAAGGAAGTCGGTTCTAGAGGCCATCTTTTGTGACTTTTTGTATCTTCATAACCCCTCCACATCCCTAATCCCTTTATCGTTTAAGAGTTTAGGGCTTATTTCATTGCTATGGGTTACAGGCCCATAATGGCTTTGGGAGTGGTATTTAATTAGGTACTACTTTTTCTTCTTACCATTTCCCTTATAATCTTCTTTCCCTCTTTACAGTCTAATCTTGCCATTACAATTTAGCCCAGATGTCTACATGTATCACATTTCATTAATGCACTCAAAGTGAGTTATTCTAAAAGGTCTGATTAAAGGATTGTCTTCGCAGGTTCATAGGCTTCTGCTGAATTATCCCTAGTCACCTTTGGAGATATAGAAATAGTAAACTAAAAATTTTGGTGCTAAGTCTTCCCAAGTTGAGTCTGAGGAGTCAGATTGGGGTATAAAGTTCATCTAAGCACGCTGGAACTTGGTATGGAGACTTTTTACCTGATTGAGTGCCTATTGAGAGAGCTCCATCAGATAGTTATTGGGAGATTTAGCTTAGGTTCAAGATGATGATTTGTCCAGATCTGATCTTCAAGTAGCTTTTTTCTTATCATTAGTCTTCTTCACTATTTTATTTTTTTATTCACACTTGATTGTTTTCCTCTTCACTTAGGTGTTAGTACTGATCTATTGGAGATGCCAAAGAGTTGGTGCTGAGGTGAATCCAAGTGTTATGGCCGAAATTGCTTAGGAAGTACATGATGTAGCTGTCAAGGGCTTAGTTGGTGATGATGCTACTCTTTTGAGATATGTACATGATGAGGTTAAGCCTTTAAAGAATCACAAGATTCTTCTAGTATTTGATGTGAGCTTGTCCGTGGGTAAGCCTAGGTCTTGATCTATCTTGAGAACAGTGATAGAGAGAAGTCCTTTGTGTTTGATACCACACCTTTGCGAAGGGTTTGATGTTTGTTGATTAGGATTCAATGCTTTTCTCTTCTCTCTTACTTGCAGGCGTTGGGAATAACTAATGATCTACTTACCATGTTTGAGGATCAGATTAGGGCTGGCTCCATGATTGGAGTAGCTTGTGAGTATCTCAAGCTGGTAGTTAAGGGAATTAAATGGTGATGCAAATCTTCCTACCTTACCTATGGGTGTGAGGTTGAGGTGCCTTCATGTCAAGAGTTATGATATAAGCAAGGCTGAGCCTTCTGGTGGCGAGGGCAAAGAACATACGGCCCTCTTGCACTTGCCATTACACCTCTGTCGAAGTCTCCATGATGATGGTGGTATATACCCTGTTTTTAGCCCATTGTGATGGGATTTGCTATAACTAGGCTGATGCAGCCTATTTTTAGACAATACTTGGAAATTTGAAATTGCATGGTACTTTTTGCTTTATAAATATTTCATGTGGTAATTATGCATATTTAATGAAATTGGAAAAGCAATCGTGGGATGCTACAGGCTTTTGACCCTTTCCTTGGACTAGGGAGAGAGGCCAAGCTATGACCCAGACCTCTTGTCAAGGTGACTAGTCTTTTGTCTTGGATTGTGCGCATGTCTTGGTTGCCTTGCAAGATGACCATAGCTTTGAGTTTATAGACCAAGGAAGCTCTACGTTTTGGGGTAAGCTTCCCACGAGAGTTATCATCTGGTTTTAGTGCTTAAGCATTAGTCTACATAAGACTTTTTCCTGAAGGTTGCATGTATAGTTTTTTCCATTCTCTAAATTGATGGACACAATGATTTTATTTTATTAAGAGTTTTGACAAGTGATACTCAAAATAGGTAGCTTGGAATACAATTGTTTAAGCATAGTACCTTTTTAGGTGGCTTGATTCCAAGGTTTGGGTGCTTTGTTGTCATCAGGTCCAAATTATCAACACGCCTTGATATTATCAATGATGAAAATATCAGTAATCACAGATATGTCGATACTTTGATTTTATGGATATATAGGAAATATATTGACGGATATTTTAACACAAAATATTAGTGGGTCTAAAATTGATCAAAATTTATAAAAATGTTAAAAAAAACACTCTTAGAAATTAAATTAGAAATATAATAAACATTTTAAAATTGTTTTGTTGAAAAAATTGATATAATTTATCATATTTATTAATAATATTGTATGTGCCAATAAAAAATATAAATTTGATAAGTGTACATTGATTATTAAATTACATAAAATATTATTCGATAATAATATTGTAGTTAATTATAATATGTCTAATTTTAAGATATATTTAATATTAAAATTATAATACATTTAATTCAATTGTATTAAATGATATAAAATAAATTATGATAAATATATAATTTTTTAATATTTAATTAATATATTAATAATATTAAAAACACCATAAAGAAAATTATCATAATTTTACATTTTTACTAATCAATTAAATGAAAACTTTTTATTTAATTATAAAATAATTATAATTAATTTGTCCTTTAAAATATTATTTTAATATTTTGTTTATATGACAACGTCTATATGTATATTCTGTGCATAATATCTATTTGGGGGTTTGAACTTTTGTTGGGGTTCGAATCCCTCAACGGGGTAGGAAAAACAACTCATTTTTTAGCTTTGACGCCATTGACATCCCTGGTGCTACCAGGAACAATAGTCCATTTCTTTATCTATTCTTCAAACTTTCACACATGATCGACTTGATCATCGGAGAGGTATCGGTCAACCCCACCCATTGACTTTTCCAATGGTCCCTTCTTGTTTCACATGTGGAGCACGACACTTGGGGTTTGGCACAATTCTAATACTCGTCAGTAAAATAATATATGCTGATCACAATTATGATTTTGAAAATAAACAGTGAATATTAATATGAAGATGAATATTTTATCTTATTAAATTTTATTTCTTGAAAAAGCATTATATTTATAAAAAAGTTTAAATTCTAAAATCAAATTACTTAAATTCTTGTTAATTTTAACTTAGCTTTTTGAATCCCCCAATGAAATTAGTAATTTTATTAAAATATTTGTATAACATTTTTGAATAAAAATATTAAATTATTATAATTTTTTAAATAAGATTTCATATTAAATATATTTTAGATATAAGTTTTTTTTAAAAAAAAAATCATTTTTCTATTATATTTTTTAGATTATTGAATTTATTGAAACTTTTATTTATATTTTCTTATTAAATTAAATTTTATTTAAAAATTGTTTAGCAAAAAATAGTTAAAAACTTATGTGTAATAAACCTTCACATATTTTGATTGTTTGCAGGTTCATCTTTTTATGATAACTACTTTTATAACGTTGGAGGAGGCGTTTGGTAGCCGTTGGATATACTTTATATGGCGGAGTACACGATCAAGATTCATTACGAAAACATTGTGAGTGCATGGTGAAAAATATCCAAAATCAATATATGCATTTTCGTAAAATTGAAACACCATATCTGCTGTTCATGCAACTTGATGGTTGGATGGTGATAGGCTCAAGAGGCTGTCTAATTGTGGGCCTTCGCCATGGAGACTTTGGGGTTTGGAGATGCAGAACAACCAAGGAAAATGGACGCTGGTTCCACACGGAACGCGGTGAGAGCTAATACTAGTCTTCATCACAAACATTTGAGGGTCCTGGGTCTTCCGGAATCAGGCACTGATGGATCCTCTGGACTCATCCCCATCAACTGCACCGGCATGTCAGGTATTTGTTTCCGAAAGTTCTGTCAAACAGAAGAGAACTGTGGGTGAAGGTTTTTCTAGCCAGCCAAACTCAGATCTCATGGTCGGAGCTCCAGAGCAACGGAGTACGTTTGATCAAGATATCACCCCCCGATCTGCTAGCCGGCATGGTTCCACCGGCTCCCGGCCAGATGTTTGGGGAGCCCAACATTCCCCTTTTCGGGAATCTGCTACTTCAGTCAACTGCGAATTTGACAATACCTCCACGAACTGGCTCTTCAATGACCAGGTAAGCTATTTGAATACTTCTATAGAGAGTGTGGTTTTTACTTTTTAAAAAACTACAAGCATAGACATTTTACCTAATCTTAATAAACAAGAAATATTTTGACAAGTAACCAATTCTTATCTACTTAGAGAAGATGCGATCAGAAATAGCAAGAGAGGAAAGGGAGTTATAATTGTACCTGGTTTTTGTGGTAATTGTGTTGGGTTTTGTTTTTTGAAGTCAAAATCTTTCATATAGTTCACTATTTGGGAAAGCTTGCATATGGTTTGGTACTTGTTATTAAATGGTGGATGATATTTAGAACTGCTTTGGATCCTGAACATGATTTGCAATTGTTTATCAATACTCAATTTTTTGCTTCAATGTGGGTATATTCTTGGAAAGTAATATTGAGGATCCTCTGCCTTAATCTAAGGCCTTCCATATGTGCATCCATTGACCCTCAATCATAGGAGCTTGTTTAGCTAATTCTTTCCATTTATTTTATAATCAATCTTTACGTGTAATTAAGCCTTTATACAATTTGTAAATGATTATATATATGAAAGACTCTCACCACTAAAAGGTGTGGTGGTTTTCAAACATTCTCATGGTATCAGAACATACCTGGATTAACATCCCACGATCCCCAATGGCCTCTGATTTTTCTTCCACCCTCCTTCCCTTCAACACCATGATTCACATGGTTACTATCAAATTCTCATCCTCCAACTATCTCTTATGGAAGAGCCAACTTCTTCCCCTTCTCAAGAGCCAAGGTCTGCTGGGTCATGTGGACGGTTCTCTTGAGCTGCCACCTCCATTTGATCCTCTCACCTCTCAGACACCAAACACCAAACACTTGGCATGGAAAGCCACTGATCAGCGCCTACTGAGTCTTCTCCTTTCCTCTCTCATAGAGGAAGCCATGGCTGAAGCCGTCGGCCTCTCTACATCCAGTGAGGTCTGGCTTGCTCTCAAAAACACCTTCAGCCAACGCTCTAAAGCCCGTGAAATGCGCCTCAAAGATGACCTCCAATTGATGAAGTGTGGTACCCGTCCAATCACTGCCTACGCCCGTGCTTTCAAAGCCTTATGCGATCAGCTTCATGCCATCAATCGCCCTGTTGATGGAATCGACAAAGTCTACTGGTTTCTTCGTGGCCTAGGACCCGATTTCTCCAGTTTTTCTACTGCCCAAATGGAATAGGCTCCTCTCCCCTGCTTCCCAGATCTTGTGTCCAAAACTGAGAGCTTTGAACTTTTTCAAAAGTCTCTTGAGAGTCCAACACCATCAACTGCAGCGTTCACCGCTAGCCGTGGCTCCTCTCAGCGTTCACCACTGTTTTTTCTACCTTTCTTTATAATGAGAAAAACCTTATTTATCCTTGTTACATGAAGAAGTAGTAACAGACAGTTATTGAACAACTAGAAGAAGGTATGTTAACGAACTAACTGCAACTTCTTTGCCAAGTGTCAAAATCAGACAAGTGACATGTGACTGAAATCTGAACCATGACGGTACGCGAATGCAATCCTCCTGCACTCTTCTTTTTACAAAAGCTTTACCAACCAGTTCCAATAGAGAAGGTAGTTTTGAAGCTGAAGTTGGTTATAACTCAGTGCAATGATAAATGTGTTAGGAGTTTCTCTCTCTGTATAACTCGGAGTTTTGAAGGTAGTTTTACAGGAGGCTTATCTCTCTCTCTGTCTCACTTTGTACAGGATGATCATCAAATGGACTCTTTGCTTTTGCGTAGTTTTCTTGATTTTAATGAAGATGGTTGTAAGATCGAAACATCTGTTAATGTAAATGAGGAGAACCCTGAAGATAATGATCAGAAACCGCAAACACGGATGAAATTTTCGTCTGTGATAGAAGCTGAAGAATTTTACAAAAACTATGCCAAGAAAACTGGTTTTACAGTAAGAAAAGGGAAGATACACAAGCAACGAGATGGTACACTGAAATGGCGACGTTTTCTTTGTTCATGTGAAGGTTTCCGGGCCAAGAAGCAGTCCAACCAGGGAACAAAGTATCAGAGATTAGATACAAGAACAGGTTGCGAAGCCCAGATGCAAGTCACACTTGAAAATGAACAATGGGTGATCACAAACCTTCAGCTTGAGCATAATCACAGCCTGCAAAATTCAAATGGAAGTTCGGATAAGAGTATTCAAGATACACTAACTGGGCCTTCAGAAAAACTAGAAGGTGCTTCGGAAGCTGACAAGGTTTGTCCAAAACATCAATTGAAACAACTGAAACCTCAAGCTGTGGACTCCAGAAGGGCAAAAGGAGAGGTAAAGTACTCACAACATCTTATGACATGTACAACTAGGTTTTCGATTAAGTTATATTTTTCCTTGGGCAGCTTTACTTTGAATCATAATTTCTTGTTGGTTAATTCTAAGCACAAGTTTTAACATATTTCTTCTCTTTTTGGGACTTTGGGAGATCCAGACTTCCTCGGCTCCGGCTGAAGCTGAGGACAGAGACAAAACTCTCTGGGATCAGTTCATTGGAAACTTAACCAGGCTCCTCAAGGAGAACAATAATGAACAACTTTTTGAGGAGGTTACTAAGTTGAAATCAATATTCTGTCCGCACCCGAAAAACCAAGGCAACCTTTCACAACAAACACAAGAGGATTCAGCGAGCAGTTATTCGGAACAGTCCATGGCCAAGGCCAGTGATGGAGTAGAGACTCGTAATTATGTGGAAAGTGCTTCTGACCGGCTCACCATGGAAGAGAGGTCACTGCCGATTGCCAAAAGCGCTGACGAGGAGTTGGGCCAACCCTCTTTACCAACTATTTACTCAGCTCAAGTACCTACCACGAATGATGTGAGTCATTGGTTTAGGGGTGGCGCTGTTAGCATAGCATCATCAACTGTCCCAACCCCTACTCTTCCTATCACGACCATTACTAGCGCTGGCACACCTGCAGCTGGGAGCTCCAGCCCACATCTTCCTTGTCTCCAAGACAAGTGCTCAGGGGCTTCAAGGGATCAGGGAAAACAGTGCACAAGTTTCGGGGGGGTCAACACCATTGTCCAAGTCGAGGGATCTGGAGTATCTCATACAAGTGAGTCAATTTGGCAGCAAATACTGACCAAGTATGGAGACATAACGGCCAAATGCACCTTGACATCGCCCGAGTTTGTAGCCTTCGTTAAGCAATCCATTCTGAAGATTGTGAACCTGATGCATAATAACACTGCCCGTGGCCTGTCTGATGAAAACATCTCCACCATTGGTCGTATATTGGGCGATTTGGAGCGTGTGGAGGTTAAGGTTGATTGGTTAAGAACCCGATTTGTTGCAGTGGGACATTTAATTGACTATGCAAAGGCAAAGGACAACAGGGACATGATTCTTAGGCGCTTCAATGAAAAGAGAGCTCAAGTAGCGCAGCTACAGCTGCATCTAACGCAGCTACAGGGGGAGCTGGATGAAGCAGAGGCCAGTTTACAGGAGCTGAAACACCAAGTACCCGAGTGGCTTACGTTCGAAGATACACTTGGAAAAGGATTATTGTAGGAAGAGGAAGATTAGTTATCTTGATATTTTCATTTATTTGTTTGATTTTAAATATACGGATTAGATGAATGATTACATCATCTTTTAATTAAACGTACTTAAGCTTTTCATGATCATTAATCATTTTAAAATTAATAAGATTAAATCAGGACCTGTTTCCAAGTGACCCATCACCCCACCCATTGTTGGAAAATTAAACTTGATCTAGAAAGTTTCTAAATATTATAATTAGATTTAATCTCTAAAGGATAAGGAGAATCTTTTATTTTGAGCAGTTATTTTAGTTTCTATATTTGTATGGTCAAGTCCTAGAAGATTTCTATTTTTTTATTAAGATTTATTACACTTTACCCCCAACTTATATCGTGTTTTTCACATTGCTCCATCAAGTTTAAAATCGAGCAATGTACCCTCCATTCTTTATAATTACATGCAATGTACATTTTTAGAGTTACAGTGTTACATTTTTGAATGGAAGGTGCATGTGCTCTCCACGTGGCTTATTTAAATAAGGGCAAAAGGGTTTTTTTTTTTTTTTTTTTTTAAAACCCCTCCAGCCCTCCTCTCCCCCTTTGTTCATTCCTCCCCACCTACAAAGATTTTCATTTTTGAAGAAATGACAACCTAACAAGCTAAATGGTTTTGAATCTCAGATTCTAAATAATGAAAATTAAGTTCCAAAATGACACTTTGTTTTCTTTCACCACATTTTCTTGGCAACCAAATAAGCTTGACCAAACACATTTGCAGTGTTTTTGAAAATAGATAGATTCCCAAAAAAACATAACTAAACCGTATATTCTCTTTCTTCGATCAATTCTAATACAACTTTAATCCAAAAACTACTTTACCTAGCAATTGAAGCATCAAATCGAAACACCATCATGATCCGAAACAACCAAATTCAAATCTTTAAATAAAAAATGATTGAAAAACAATATAAAAATCCAAAAAGAAAATCAAATCAAACTTCAAATGACAACCTTGCCAAATCCAATGAAAATGCTTGAGAAACAAAAATCCAAAAATGGAAACTTTTCTTAACCATTTCTAATCCTTTTACTCATTTAAATTCCCATGATGAAAAAAAAATTGGTATTTAAAGAATCTAGAAAATATAGGATTTGGCAAGTTTGAAGCAATTGGTAGCCTTATCGTAGAAATCAATAGTATCTTCGTATTTAGAACCGAATAATCACCAGCCACTGATCTTCTTCTCCGCTTTCTTCTCAAACTCTTCTCCTCTTTGTATATTATTCACCATGGTTATTCACATCTAAGGGTTTATAGAGTTGCAGAGACAATGAAGAAGCTAAAGGGAATGACTATTGCCATGGTCATATCTAATACATCCAAGGAAAGTGGCCTTTTGCCATTTTTTATTTAGGCCCTAATTAATTAACCTGAGCCACTACCACTAGAAGTTGGGTTGAGAATGTGGACCAGTCCACAAAGTGTTTTCAGTTTATAATATTTTTATTAGCAACTTTTATTAAAAATATTTTAGAATGAAAATGAAAATGACCCTTTTACCCTCACTTAAATAGGTCATGTGGAGAGCACATGCGCCTGCTGTTCAATACAGGTAACACCCTCACTCCAAAAATGTACATTACATATAATTATAAAGTATGAAGGGTACATTGCTCGATTTTAAACTCAAGGGGGTAATGTAAAAAACACGGTATAGGTTGGGAAGGTTAAGTGTAATAAACCCTTTTTATTATTAGGAGTTTCTATTTAGCTAAGTGTGAGTATTTATAAATAAGAGAATATGTAATATTTGAATAAAATAAAGAGTTGTGAAATACAATAAATTTTTTATTATCTTGAATTTTATCTTACTTTGTAATTGTTAGTGTTTCTCGATCAATCCTATTACTCCAACAAATTGGTATCAGAGCTTTATGAAAATATGACAAGTGGAATATATCCCTTTTAAGTCCCCCCAACTCAACAAAGACAATTACAACAATTGGAATATTAGGATAAAAAAAAAATTGTTTGGTTCACAAAACACATGAGAGGTTGTAAAGAAAGATTACAAAGAGCCACAAGATAAAACATTGGAGAATCATTGGTTGTAGTGAATTTATTAAAAAAAAACAGTGAGAGTTTGAATGATACTCGTGCAATTGAAAAAATATTTCAATCTTTAGATTTGAAGTTTGATTATATTGTTGTATGACCATTGAAGAATCTAAAGATTTAGATTCTATGACCATTAATCAATATATGAGATCATTGCAAGACCATGAAGAGAGATTAAAAAGGAAGAACTAAGAAAAATTAGAACAGGTTCTTCAACAAAACTCACATTAGAAGAGAATGAAGAAAATTTTAATTAAAAAAATCAAGACAATCATGGATGTGATCATGGATGTCGCCAAGGCAATAGAGGAAGAGGTAGTTTTAATTCATCAAACAATGAAGGAACAAGTCAAAAATCATATTCCTTAAGAGGGCATGGAAGATGGCACAACTCAAGGAAAAATGAAAAGGAAAGGTATGATAAATCCTAAATTCAATGCTATAAATGTAATAAACATCTATGAATATAGAAGTTCTACAAACAATATGGAAGGACAAACCAACTATGTTTAAAAAAAAAAAAAAAAAACCATGTGTTACTGGCATATGAAGGAGAAAGCGATGAGAAAAAAATATGATATCTTCATGCCAAAACAAGCAATCACACGTGTGAATTCAAAAACATGTTTGTTGTGCTTGATGAATCAAAAAGTAGTCATGTTACTTTTGGAGATGCATTCAAAATTCCAATCAAAGACAAAGGTAAAATCCTAATTCGTTTGAAAAATTAAAGGCATCAATTTATTTCAAATCTTTACTATGTGTTCAACATGAAAAATAATATATTAAGTTTAGATTAACTCTTAGAAAAAGGTTATGATATTCATATGAAAAATCAAAGCCTCTCAATAAGAGATAGACATGTTAGTTTAATTTTTAATGTCTTTAATAAGAAATAGAATGTTTTTGTTGAACATTCAAAATGATACTATAAAATGTGTAAAATATTGTGTTAATAATTTATCTTGGATTTGACACTTTAGATTTGGACATCTTAATTTTGGAGAATTGAAATCGTTGAGCAAGGATGATGTAAGGATTGTCTCCTATAGATTAATCAATTATATGAAGGATGCTTACTTGGAAAACATGCGTAAAAAGTTTCCCCTAAAAAAGAAACTACAAGAGTAAAAAAAAAAAAGCCTCTAGAGCTTATTCACACGAATGTGTGCAACCCAAGTCATCCAAACTCTTTGGGTAAGAAACTTGGGTTTACTTTTTGAAGGAAAAATATGAAGTATTTAGTACTTTTAAGAAATTTAAAGCACTTGTTGAAAAGGAAACTAACCATAATTTAAAGACTATAAGATCCAAAAAATGAGGAAAATTCATATCAAAAGAATTTGAAGAATATTGTGAAAATCATGGGAGTCATTAACCTTTAATGGTTTCATATTCTCCACAAAAAGAAAAAAAAGAAAAAAAGAAAAAAGAAAGTGTAGTTGAAAGAAAAAAAATAGAACCATTCTTGACATGGCTGAAAGTATGTTGAAGAGTAAGAAAATGCCTCAAGCATTTTAAACCAAAGTGGTTGATTGTGCAATTTACTTGTCAAATTGTTCTTCGAATCAAAGTATATGTGATAAAATGTCACAATAAGCTTGGAATGGAAGAAAACATAGAATTTCACCTTTAAGGGTATTTGGAAGCATTGCATATGCTCATGAGCCAAATCAAAAGTAATTAAAGTTTGATGACAAGAGTAGATAATATATTTTCATTAGTTATGATCATGCTCCAGAGGCTACAAGTTATGCAATCCAAATAATAGAAAAAATTTATTAGTAGAGATGTCAAATTTAATGAAAAAGAAACATGAGATTGAAGTACTCAAGAAGGTAACTATGTCACTTTTTCCCCCTACGAAGAAGAAGAATAAACAAGACGAAACTGACAAGAGATTGCTTTCATCAACTCATGAAGTTCCAACAACATCATCATCATCATTGGAAATCTCAATTGAAAAGGCACCCTGTTTAAGAGGTTTACAAGAGATTTATAAGGTAGCATAAAATCAAATTTATCTAATCCTCTTTTGTCTTTCTACAAGTTATGAACCGATAAGTTTTGAAGAAACAGTTTAAGATTGAAAATGGAAAGATGTTATAAACGATGAAATAAAAGAAATAAGGAAAAATGATTAATAAGAACTCAAATCCCTTCCAAAAGGGAAAAAAAATCAATTGAAGTAAAATGGGTATACAAGACAAAGAAGAATGCAAAAAGAGAAGTAGAAAAATACAAAGCAAGATTAGTGGCCAAGGTTCACAAGCAACAACAAAGCATACACTATGTGAACAAGAAATCAATGATTGCATTATAAAAAAATCCAACTTTCCAAGATCGAAGCAAACACATCGACACAAGATATCATTTTATTAGAGAGTACATCATGAAAAAGGAAGTATAATTAAAATTTACAAAATCTCAAGACTGAATTGTAGATATTTTTACCAAGTCTTTCACATTTGAAGATTTTAAAAGGTTGAGGATACTACTTAGAGTTACAAATCAAGTTAAAGGGGCATGTTGAAAATTTTAACTTGATTTAGAAAGTTTGTAAATATTTTAATTAGAGTTAATCTCTAGAAAATCATTGAGAATATTTTATTTTTAATGATTATTTTAATTTCTATATTTAAGCAGTTAAATACTTCTAAGAAATTTTTATATTTTATTATTAAGAGTTTCTATTTAGAAAAATGGGAGCATCTATAAATAAAATATTGTGCAATATTTAAATA
The DNA here is from genome assembly GCF_004353265.1 of Vitis riparia. Classification (NCBI taxonomy): domain Eukaryota; kingdom Viridiplantae; phylum Streptophyta; class Magnoliopsida; order Vitales; family Vitaceae; genus Vitis; species Vitis riparia. The sequence continues at coordinate 29,430,064 of NC_048448.1, read as the reverse complement.
AAAGAGAGAGTGGTGGAATACAATAAATTTTTAATTCTCCTAAGTAATATTGTCTTTGTAATTGTTTGTGTTTTTCTATCAACCCTATTACTCCAACACCCATAGCCCTAAAGCCATGTTTGGTTCACAAAATTGAAGCCTATGAATGGATATTGTATTCCCATTCCATCAGTATTCTTGTTTGGTGTAACATTTATTTGACTTGAAAATTCATCCCTACATATCATCACCTAGAAACTTGGTTTATAAAAGTTCACTGAAAAACCATTTGTCTAGTAAGGTAACACTCGAGGGGGTGAATGGGTGATTTTTAAAAATTATAATATAAGGATTAAAATCATAAACTCAAATTAAATCTTGAAACAATTAAGGATATTCAAAGTAATAAAAAATCAAACCAAAGACACAAGAATTTTTATGTGGAAAACCTCACACTAACTATAAAGATAAAATACCACGAGGTCTCAGGCCTCTAATCTACAATCTACTATTTGAGATCAAAGTACATAGATTTACCAAACCGTTTTACCTTAAAGACTTACTCTCCAACATCTATACCTTGATTCATGTTTGCGACGCAGTACCTCTAATGCTCTAGTTGATTCCTCTCAGCCTCTAAGGGGATGCAGGTCCTTCTAACAAGCCAAAATTCAATTCTATGAATTCTTTTTAAGAGATTTGGAGTGAAATGGAAAGTTTGTTGATTTTCTCAAACTGCCTGACCAAAAAACATATTTTAGGTAAGGTATATATAGGCCTAAGAGTCAAGAGAGTTGGAAACAAAAATTTCTTAAAAGAAAAAAAAAACTTTCCAAAAATTAATTAAGAAAATAATTTTATTTAAAAATAAAAATAAAATATCAACTTTCTAAACATTAATTAAGAAAGAATTTTCTTACAAAATAAAATCATAGAGTTGCCAAAAATTAATAAAGACATTTTAGCTCAATTTTAAAACTTCTAATCCAATTCTACCTTATTAAAAAAATAATTAAATAAATAAATAAACCCAACTTGTCTTTAACAAACCTTTTCAAATTTACCTATGAAAACTTGGTTGAATGAACAACAACCTCAAATCTTTAATGAAGAGTAAGTTACTATCTAAAAAGGTTTTTATGCTATAATAAAAAGAAACAAAATTGTCAATACATAAAATGTCCTAACAATCTCCCATTTTGGCAATTTTGTGACAAAACATAAAAATACATAAAACCTCCAAAACTCTCAAATAAAGTTTACATAAGACTCAAAGCTCTTGTCTAAACCTAATAATCCTATAACATGCTAAGAATGGTGTGATACATCTAAAAATAACAAGATCCCAATATCTATAACTTGCACACACCAAAACATGAATACTTAGGGTAAAGCAGTGTGTAGGAAAGATATGAGCAAGATAATCAAATCAAAATAATGGGGAAAAGTAATAAAAGAGCAAGATCAAGATGCAACCCATGCATGCTAATACATCTGAATCAATCCATGCCATGTCTTTTTTTTTTTTTTTTGTCACAAAATAGACAAAAAGAAGAAATAGAGCAAGAAAATATAAATAAAGTGAGAAACATGATATCCATATATAGATGAAAGGTTCTGGATACAAAAATAAAAAATAAAAAATAAGGCAAGAAAAGCATACATTCACCAATGCAAAATATCTAAAACCATAAATATCGGTGTATAAAAAAAATCCTTTGAAATAGAAATAGAAGAAAAAAAAAATTCTACTCAGGGCATGATTCAATCAAAATAACTTGCAAAATTAGAGAGAATAATAATAAATCAAGTAGAATGCCTAGAGAAAATAGTTCAACCAACACAAGATCGATATTTTGAATCCAAATAACAAGGTTAATCACAATCTTCGTTCAAAAATTAGACTAATAATAATCAAAGTATATAAGGATTCAAAAAGAAATCAAAGGCATTGATTTTCAAAGGAAAACAACTTAGTGTTTAATTCTATATTTTAAATTTGAATTCTTAGAAGTTACTAAACCATGCCTTAATCCAATGAATTCACATCTAGTCAATTTGTTCTAAGTTCACTAGATTTTTGTTTAGCATTCATTGATCTACATACAACACAACTTTTACTCCTCCTTCATGATTTCTCTTTTATTTTCTTGTTTCTCTTTTTAAAAAAATTTAAGAAGTGGAGGTATTGTACACCATTTATGGAAATCATACTTTCACTATGGTTGTCTTACTCCACTTAGGGGGTGTTTCCAAATTCTACAAGTGAAGAAATACAAGCTTGCAAAGAATCTTGGAAAGAATATTTCAGTTCATTTTAGCCAAAAATCCAAGAATGCCTAAAAACACTTCGGTAAACATGAATATTGAACTTACAAAAATAAGGCAAGTGAATGAAAAAGAATAGGCATGACATTAGTTCCTTCCAAAGAAAAACAAATTCTACTTTATTAATTAAACTTAAGAAGATTCCCTATGAATCACTTACAAATTATTTCTTTTTATATATCCCACTACATAAAGATTTTTATAAATCTTGATTCTTTAACACAAAAGTGATTAACATAATCCTAGAGAAATAAAATCAACTCTTGTATGTTTAGTATATTTATCTCAAGCCTAAAACTTGAGAAATTGAAATCCTTATTAATAGGGCAAGTAAAAAGTGATATAAAAAAAATGTCTTATGAAGAATTGGGTTAGGCTAGGGAGTAGAAAAAAAGAAGAGTAAAACAAGCATGAAACCTTAGGCTTACACCCAATGACTTCTAATAAAAAAGGCGGGAGAACCATCCTCGTGATAAACACTCCCCCTAAACAAGAAACCTACTCTCAAGCTCATTAAAAAAAAAAAAAAAAAAAAAAAAAAAAACCATACTAAAAGGAAATCCTAAGAAAAGAAAGGACTTCTAAATAGAACATAGCACTAAGACAAAAGATAAAACAGTAAAATAGGGTCCTAAGTGATGGAATAATGAGCTAAGTAGAGGTAGAGGCTCCTAAAGATATCCTAGGATTTAGATTCCTAAAAGAATCTAAAGTAACATCTTTAAACATAATTAAACCCTTATTTTGGAGAGAGAGGAGGTCTTCTTTTTTTACCTAGATTTGCTTCATTCTAGGACATGTGTTAGGGGTGCCTTTTTTATTCTTAGGCTTAGTATTTGTTCTTCTTCCTTTTTATTCAAGATATGATTCTTTAGAAAGTTAGATTCACCCACTAGCCTATTCAAATAGAACCCATATATCTCAAAAAGTCTACTATAGCATCTATTGTGAGTGTGTCTAAACTTCTTACAATATGTGCATAGCGAGAAAATGCTATATGAGGCTGTTTGGTTAGGAGTTTCCTTCTTATCTTTAAAAAATATTGTGTCTCCAATAATGGGAGTCTCAGTTTTGCTAATATAGCTTAGTCCTCTCTTACCTTCATAAGACTTGCGTTTATCAAGAATTTCATCCAATACTTTAGTCCCAAGGTGAAAAGTCTCATTGATGGAAGAAGAAGATTTTTAATTCTCAATTTCTTAAGTTAGAATATTGTTTCTCTCAAAGAGAGATTGATATTCAAACTCGAGGAATCAAATTTTTTTTTCATGACAATTAATCTTTTCTTTACTAAGCGAATCAATTTTAGATTGTTACGAGTTAAGAACATCATGTGTTTTCAAATATTGTTCAATCAAATTTTGATATTCAACAACAATAGTTCTAAGAAAACTAGCAATCTGTTTGTTAGTATACTCACACTCATATTAGTCTCATGGTCAAAATCAACAGATGCAATAAAAGCTAAATAATCATTCTGCTCATACTTTACATCCTCAAAAGTCATGGAATCACTCTCACTAGAATTACTGTCACTCCAAGTGACCTACACGGATTTTTTTAATATCCTTGGACTAGGATAGTCAGTAGAAAGATGTTTCAAACCTCCATAATTAAAACACTCAACTTCTTTACCTTTAGAGAATCCCTTGTCATTTTCTTCAAAAACCTATCAGATCTTTTTCCCTTTCCCGAGTCTTGGTTTTTATTAAATCTTTTATTAAGTTTCAAGGCATGTTTAATGCATTTAACCAGGTGAATAAATTCGCCCCTAGTTATCCTCTTAGGATTTTCAGACTCTTCAATCTTAGTAGCCCTAAAAACAGATTCTTTAGGATTTTTAGAGTATGGAAGTGTCATTTCATAGGTTTGAAGAGAACCAACAAATTCATCAACCCTCATGGAGTCAATGTCCTTACTTTCCTCTATAGCAGTGACCTTAGGCTTAAACCTTTTAGGAAGGGAAATTAATACACATTTTTTAAAAGAAAATAATTTCTTCGTATATGTTATTTTGAATTATGTAAAATGTTATTTTTGTTTCTATGCATGCATCAAATATATTTTGCATGAAAAATATGTGGGAAACATTTTCTTTTGTTTATAACAAAAAAATATGGAGATATTATGTTTTTGTCAGTTTGAATAAATTAAATAAAGTATTTGACTCTAGTTTGTTTAGCTCTAGTCAACGAACTATTATTATTGACTTTTTTGCTCCACTCAATGGGATATAATAGTTAACTTTTACATTTATTGGTGGACAATGTAATTGCTTTGAACACTAACCTTTAGGGATTTGGTTAGAGGTTACTAGTAGTGTTTGGTTCAATCTACCTTAAAATGAACAAATTAAGGCTAGCCATATTTAATAATCAAAGTAAAAATATTTTAAATGCATTTGATTTGGATTTGATATGAAATTGTTATTGATGTAAATATGTAAATGTTTGGTTGAAAAGTTTTGAATGCTTTAATATGTTTGTATTCAAAAGTTTTATGAAAAATATTGTACATTGTATGTTCTATTTGTAATCATAATTAAAAATGTTTGATCTATGAAACTGTATTAATATTCCTCATTGGCTATGAGCTTATTCCCTTCCATTGACTATTTTTTTTAGGTACTCTCAGTTCTGACAATGAGTGATGGTTAGGATGGGAATTTATCTTCATTAAAAATTTTGGTTTAAACTTTTAATTTTGGACGTTGTTTAAATGCTACAATTTAATTATTGTTTGAATTGTTTAAGTTTGAAGTTGTTTGGACAATAGCACAATGGTTTATGTTGTTGGTTTTTGAAGTTGAGTTTTGAGGATTATAGAATGTTTTACTACTCTAAACAGGAATTTGGTAATTAGTAACCTTCCAGTTATAAGATGATTGTTTGAGTCATTTGTATTTTGAGTTTTCGGGCTTGAGGTGTAAAATAATCATCGTGCCTTTGGAGTGGGTCTCACGGCATGACATATATATACTCATTTGTGCCATTTTGATATAAGATCTTTTACAAGAATTTCTATTTTAAAAACTTAAGATTGCGATAGTGTTATAAATAATGCTAATTTGGACTTGATAGTATACATTAGGGGGATTTGATAATTTTTATGTTCCAAAATATTTTTGAAAATTGACCAAGAAAAAAAAATTGCTTATTGAAGTTTTTGTTTCATAGTAGTTCATTTCAATATATATTTGATAATTCATGGGAGTTCTAACATAAAGTTTTGAGAATTGTCAATTGGGCATCAATTGCATTTTGATAATTGTTTCTTAATTTTTAAATAAGTCAGTAGCTTCAACCATTTATTAAAATGAATTTGATATTCAATTTGATAATCTACTGCATTGCCAAATAATTTTGTCCATTTATATAATCAATTCTATTGTTAAAAAAATGCAATTTGATAAATCTAACCATATTGAGCTATATCAACAAGTCTATAATTCATAAAAAAAAATTAAAAAAAAAAAAAAAAAACTCTATGACCATTCACTTTCCCACTTGAACAATTAAGGAACCATTAAGATCAAATGGGTGCATCTTGAAGGAAGTTTGCAAAGGACTTATAGTTGAATAAAATGGATAGAGATAAAGCAAAGGCAAAACACCAATGATTTTTAAGACCGACTCTGATAGTCCATATTCTATTTTTTGGATTATTTTGGTTTACACTTTAATTAGTTCCTCTATTTGTACTATCTTTCTTATTTTGGTTCTTTTGTTTCTATATTTTTATGATTGCTAACTAGTTTGTTTTTGTTGTTTGTTTTTACTGATGAAAGGTTTGTCCTACCGAAGCTAGTTAAGGTATATCTTGTTTTCCTATCTATTTTATTATACTTAGAGGACAAAGTATTAAATAGGTTTAGAGGAGAGGATATAAGGTAGTACTTTTTGGTGGAATTGATACTATGACTCGATCCTGAGTATAAATTGAAAAAGCATTTGTCCAATAGGGTGACACCTAAGAGGAGGCGATTAGAGAAAGAGGGGAGAGGGATGAGAGAAGAAGGTGTGGTGGAATAGGTGTTATTAAAGATTACAATATAAACGATGAATAAATTAACCCAGATTAAAACCTTGAGATATTAAAGATATTCAAAGTAGTCACAATCATGAAAGAGACACAAAGATTTTTATGTGGAAAACCCCCACACTAACTGTGGAGAGGAAAAACCACAGGGTTTAAGGCCTCTAATCTATAATTCACTATATGAGATCAAAGTACACAGATTTTCCTAACTACTTTAACCTAAAGACTTACTTTCCAAGACCTATACCTTGATCTACATCTCGATGTAACACCTCCAATGGCCCAATAGATTCCTCTTAACCTTTGAGGGATGTAAGTCCTTCCAACAACCTAGAATTCAACCTATGAATTCTTTGTTGAGAGGTTGGGAATGATATGTCAAGTTGGGTTGATTCTCTAAAAGTGTCCAACCCTAAAATGTGTTAAGAAAGGGTTTATATAGGTCCACAAACCTATGGGATTGATATATAGATTTACCAAAAAGAATACTTGTGAATTTTCAAAAATGAAATCTACCATATTCTGGTAGATTCAGGAAAATTGCTTGAGTGTACTTAACCACCGCTCGAGAACCTTAAACCCTTGAGCATTGGATAAGTGCTTGAGCATTGATTCCACTACTCGAGCATCCCTTATTTTTCTAAAACATAAATTCAAGTATTTTAGTTCAAAAAAGGGTAATTAATCCACTCTAACCCTTCAACCACCTAACTTGCCACTAAATAAACCTTTTCCTATGACTTACTAGTTGAGCCAATAGTAAACTTGAATTTTGAGTGAAGAGTAAGTCACTATCTAAAAAGTTTCCTAAGTCAGAATGAATAGGAATAAAATTGCTAAAAAACAAAATACAAGACTCAATGTCCTAAATTAAAATTTTTCAAAAATTTTAATGTTGAACAATTGAACAATTCTAGTTTATCTTACATTAGTTTGTAAGAAGGAATTTTGTACTTTCTTTCCAAATTGAGTTTTGATCAATTTGGATATTAATAAGAATAATGAATTTATTCATTGTCTATATACACTTAGAAGTTTTTAAAATTAGGTAGCCAACCTATTACTCTTAAAGCTTGATTATGTTACCAATTTCCAAGTGAATTCATGTCACATGTTGTGCATAAGCATACTCTTAGAGGATCTTACTCAAGCTAGATTCCTTAGGAAAGATAATACATCCTTGTTGATGAAAAAAGTTGTCTTTGTAAAAAACATATATATAAAGCAAATCTATTGAAAAAAAAATGTAATGATATTGTGGACCCACATTTTTCGCATGCATCCTTATTCGATAGCGAGACTCGTTTTTTAATATAAAAAAATTGATTTTTGTAAAGTTGAAGTCACCACTTATTTTTGTTTATTATTTAAAGTGAAAACAAAATAAGAAATAAAACCTTAAAAATGACTCCTTACTTGAAAAACCATGTCTTTGAAAACCAAGTATAAGTCCAAGGGTTAAGTTACCTATCGATAAGGTATCATAAGGTAGCACTCCTCTAAGCCTTAAAACAGGTCTCTACTAAACAAATTGAGGTAACTATGGCAATTAATTTGTAAATAGTGGATACCAAGAAACACATAATATATAACAAAGAAAAAATGAAAGCATGATTAAAAATCACTCAAACAAGTCATGCATATTCAAATAATCAAATAAATGAGAAGGAAATGACTATACCTCAACAACGAACTAAGCGTTTTCATAAAACAATAGGGTTAACTCAACAAGAAAAAATAATGAATATAAAATCATAGGTAAGGCCTTACAATACATACAACATGTGCATATCTCACATCATGAAATAAAGAGATGATAAGGTATAAATAAGATGAAACAAAATACATGCTTTAAAAAAATTTAGAATTGGCTAACAAGTATTCATTCACAATAATTAGTCAAAATAAAATATCAAATGATTAATTTCAATCCAAAGAAAAGTTCAACTAATGAGTACAATATAACTACAATGTGAATCAAGAATCAAAGGAACTTAAAATCATAGACAAAGGGTGTCAAATTATCAAAACATACAAAGTATCATTAGTGGGGCAACATAGGGGTATTAACAAAATAAATCCTAAATAAATACCTAAAGGTGTTATTTCATCAGAATAAAAAATGGAAAACATCTTCAATATGTCTAGATCACAATACAAAAGTCCAAATTATTTAATTACATGTCATTCAATACCAGATTAAATAAGACTAAGGAATACCATACATTACATTCAACATACGATCAGACGAAGTTTGCAAATATATCTTAAAAAAAAATCTAGAAATGAAATTTCATTAAAAATAAATAAAAATAAAATTAGGCAATATTCTCTAATATCTAAATTACAACACAAAAGGCCAAATTATTTAATTATGTGTCATTCAATACCAAATTTCATAAAACCCCTAATTGGTAAAAAAAAAAAAAAAAGGCTAATTTCTAAATCATACAAAGATTAATTTATTTGACTAACTTAAGAGAGTGATAAAATAAAGCTAAAATTTGTACAACCTGTACATGACAAATAATTTCAAGGCATAAACATACTCGATGCATATTAAAAATCAAGCAAACAACCCCAAACTACAGAACAAGGCTTGTGCAATAGGTATAGAAAGAAAAAATTATTTCTCCTATTTAGGAAATCAGTTTTGAGTGTCACAGGTATCTAAATTATAATTTAAAAAGTCTAGATTAAGGGAAAATATTAAAATGAATTAAAAAAAGTCATAACCATAAAAAAAAAAAAGTCATATCTAATTTAATTTTGCAAAATTATTTCATGTGTCCATAATAGTACTGATATAGGACTTACTAGAAGACTAATTGAAGTCTCTTACTTGGAGAAGTGTTTTGAGCTCAAACAAAATTTATTTCACCTATTTAAGATATTATATAATAACAATATCCAACCATTGAAATAATGTTAGAAGGTCTCTAAGTAGTTGGATGTCAATTTACAACTTTAAAGGTGCAGTAAATTAACATGACAATAAAGTGTTCAATTTTGAAAAACTTTGAATATAAGGATTCACCAAGTCCCTTTTTAATTTCCATCAATTCTTTTATGCTTCCTTAACCTCATATGATCATGAATAAGTTCACCTAGGCAAGGAATCACTCCATTGTTTGGAGCTATGAATTTAATTTATGTATTAGAAAAATTGAAAATCAATGAAAACCTTTCCAAATATACACATCAAATGAACAAGGTAGCAATAGTTTTGAAAATAGACTTCTCCTCACCTAATTGATCTAAGATGAATTTGAATAATGAACTTTGAGGATTCACTTTATTTTAAGAACAATTTAAAACACTTTCAAAATCATTAAAACACATAAAATCATAAATCACTAGGAAAATATTTGAAAGCTAGTGTGTGTGTGCTAAAAATTAAGTGATCAAGTTAGGTGAATTGTGACCTAATTATGATCTAAAAATGACCAGAAATAAACCTGAAAGTGTGTCAAATTATGCTTCTAAAAGTGACCTAAACAAGTATATAAAATTGACCTAAAAGTGAAGTAGACATGTGAAACAAATTAATGCTACATAGTGAACTCAACTAGTGACCTATGTGTATGTGATTTGTGATGAAAAATTAGAAGGATCAACTAATCTAAAAATGAATCAAAACAAAAGCACAAACAATGAAAGCCTATTTGCATGTTTTTCCAATGGCTTATTTTTGGTGAGACAAATTTAACATAAATTAAGTCTAATCTTTATTCCAAATCATCAAATAAGCAATTCACATTCAAGCAATATTCAATCATCAATTTGATCAACACTCATGTGTGGTCTATGCATCCACACCCAACCTAATCTAATATATCCAAAATCAAGAGAAGCAAATGAAGAAGAAGATGTAAAAAATAAAACCAAAGCTAGAAAATTAAACAACTTACCTCAAGGTTTTACCAAATCTAATTTTTGTCTTGGGGCTCTTCAAGTTGATGGTGTGAAACTTCAACACACAGCTACTATGTCTTCAATACACAACTGCATCATCCATTCAAATCTTTTAACATTTAGCCACTAAGAAATCCTCCATACACGGCCAAGAGATCAGGATTTCTCCTTAAAAAATCAGCCATTATACACTACACCTTCATACTGCACACTATGAATTTTTCCATCAAAGAATCCACCTCCAAAGTTCCACCAATGTGGCCATATGGATTTTTATTAAGATCAGTATTCAAACTCCACTAACAACTTGTTCATACCATTCATGGTTGCATCCTATTCTCCATTAATTCATCTCATTTTTTAATGCGTCAAACAACAACACATCACCACTATGGTTGGCTGCATCTCACAATTCTCCATTGATTCATCTCATTTTTTTTAATGCATCAAACAACATACTCTCCAGCAATCCACCATGACTGGTTGCATCTCACAATTCTCCATTGATTCATCATGCACCGAACACCTCAAGCTTCAGTTGCATTCTCTTCTTTCCATTAATCTATCACGACATAAAAAATTGAGTATTCCTTAATTCACCTTCAAGCAGCTGAAACATCATTCATGAAGAACCGAGCATTCGTTCCTCTAAAATTCCCACAAATCTTCTCTCAATTCCTCCTCAATTCTCTCAAAGTTTTCTTTCTAAGTTTCTTTTTCTCCAAGTCTCTTTCTTGGTTCTAGAGAGTTCCCCATTTTTCCTCTCAATTTTCATTTCCAAAAACATCCTTTCTCTAGATGCTTCTCCAACCTTCAAGACAACTCCATGTGATTCCCATGTGATCTCCTATCATCCTCGAATCAAATTCACCTTCTAGAAAGTCCTAGACTCTCTCTTGACAACTCTTTCTCTCTCTGCCTCCTTCAAAAATGTGAATAGTGTTCTTCCATCTCAATTTTCATTTAAAAAATTATTCTTTCTTTAGAAACTTCTCCAAAGTTCCCTCATGCATTCCATGCAAAATATGTCATCAAATTTCCAAAAATGCAATTCATTAAATGTACTAACTAAAATACAAAAATGAGACTCACCTAAAAATATCTAAAATTAATTATCCTAGAATGCAACTAAATGGGCTTTCCTAAAATGCAATTGGGTGAATTTTCTTAAAATTGCAACTAAATGGATTTTCCAAAATAGTTACTACATGAATTTTTCTAAAATGCAACTAAATGAAATTACCTAAAAATGCAACTAAATGAATTTTCCTAAAATGCAAATAAATGAAATTACCTAAGAATGCAACTAAGTGAATTTTTCTAAAATGCAACTAAATGAAATTACCTAAAAATGCAACTAATTGAATTTTTCTAAAATTAAAGTAAATGAAATTACCTAAAAATGCGACTAAGTGAACTTTTCTAAAATACAACTTAATGAAATGTCCTAAAATGCAACTAATGAAACTTCCTAAATTGCAACTAAATGAAATTACCTAAAAACAAAGACAAAAGGGATCAAATCTAAAAACAAGCCAAAGACCAAAATCTAAAGGAAACTCACTAATGAAAACAAAATCCTAAGCTAAAACTAAAAGGCAACTAAAATCACATATAGGAGCCATCAAATCCCTCCAATATATATCTCCAAAAGAAGTATAAAAATAGTGATAAGGTGTTTGACAGTGGACCACCAATGGAGACATAATAAACAGCTCAAAAGGGATCCTAAGTGTGTACAATAAGGGAACATGGATGAGGAAAGACAATCATAGGATAACATGTAATAAAATAACAAAATGGATGGTCTACAGATATGTTGAAATGCAATGTCTTTGTTTGAAGGTTAAGTAATTATCTTGAGAGGGTAATAGCAAGATTTTCTTTAAACCTTAATGCCCATAGCCATTTATTAGGAGTCATTGAAATAGATATTGCTACATAGGTTCAAAACATAGATATCATTTTTAAAGCAATATAAAATTGGGAAATAATTAGTCGTTGTTCTAAAGAGCTTAAGGTGAAACTTGAAATGTTAGTGTCTTTTGAGGTTCTTAAAATCTAGTACATTGAGTGAGCACTTGGGAGCTATGGATGGATCCTTTTTAAGCCATATAAAAGGTGATTTCCTAAAATTTTGTTAAAAATTTCTTTTGAAATTGAGCCAAAGTAAGAACTGAATGATGTAAAGATTTTTTATCTTAGGGAGATCAGCTTTTAAAATAGCCACTGTTTGAGTATGTTTTGAAAGTTTTCTTTTGAATTTTCTTGTGAAATAGTTTGAGAAATTAAGTTCAAGATGGATTCACTTAGATGCTAAACTAATGTACTTTCTTGCATATATATATATGTTTGTTGAGATTGAAGAGATAGTTGCTACTGAGGTTTGGGGGTGAGTTCAATAGTATTCGTGCTAGTTGAGTTACAAATAAATTGGATTTTGTTACTTTTAGGGGTGTGATTTGTATGCAAATCATGGTTTTTCTTAAGCTTAAAAAGAACATTTTATAAAATGAAAGTATACATAGTACCCAATCTTAATCTATAGTTAATCTGAAACCCTCATCGAGTTTAACAATGGAATTGTAGAGATATTGTGCAGAAATGAAGTGAAAACGAGTTTTTGGCCTTATGAAAGGAAATGCATAGAAGAAAGGTAAGAAAATGTTTAACATAATGAATTTTCAAAAAAAGTATGATGAAATATTAGAAAAATAAAGGGCAATCGGATGCCACTTCAATACTAAAGGAATCTTGATATACTTTTCAATACAAAATGAACTATATCAATTTTTTTATTTTTTTTTATATTGGTTCTTAGTGTTGATTTGGTATTGAGAAGTTGAAGAGTTCAATATTGGTGCTATATGTCGAATCCATTTTGATATAAAAGTTGTTGATTTGATAAAGGCCCAAAGATGTTGAATTGGGAGACTAAAAGTTTTTTAGAAAGAGTCGTTCTAAAGTGATTCCATAAAGGGAGTTATATTATATTGATGTATCAATTCAAATTGATGATGAATGAATAATGAGAGAATATGCTTTGTTAAGATGTATAAGACTTTAGTCTTTTATTAAAAATTTTGATACCAAATATCAAACTTAGTTTTTTACCATTTTTACCATGGCTTTGACTTGAGTTTTGTAAATATTCTACTATGGATTTGTTTTAGGTTGAGTATTAGATGATGTGACATGATCTTATTGGGCCACTTGGTTTTTAATCCACTATAAATAGGGAGTTATTAGACTTTTAGAGAGTAATATTAAAGTTAGTTTATTGAATCTAGTTTTAAATTCAACAATTCTCTTTCTTTTCTCTCTATATTGTCTCTCATTTTCTTAGCTACCAAATATGGTAGATGGATTCTCATTCGTTGTGATTTGTAGCTAAACCTTTGTTACATTCAAAGAGTAATTGTGTTGCGACTTGATTTTCTATAAGGATGCATTGTAATCTTGAAGAATTTACTCTCATGTGGTAAGAAATTCAAGTTTCACATTTGAATGTGATGATATGTAGAATGTCGTCATAGATTTGGTATAATTGATGCTTATTTGACTTTTTAAATTCCTTTAGTGATTAGATCAATCATGATTCATGCTAGATTAATTATAGGTTATTCTTATTAGAATATAGACAATCCAAGTCCCTAATTGAAAGAATTACTTGTTTTAAGTGCATGGTTGAATCTAATATAGCTCAGTGCTAAAGCATGAGTTTTTTCAAATGCATATTAGCTAGTTGTAGATCTTTGATTTCTTACACTCATTTAAACTAAAATTTATTCACAATTCACATCTTAAGTTCAATTTATTGTTAGTGTTCTTGATTTGATCAACTTGCATGATAGCTTTACAATATCCATAATCAAAAAAGAATTTCAAGCAAAAATGTTATTATCAAATCCTTGTGGAGACAACTTAACCATTATACTTAGCTATTAACTAGTTTTTATTGTTGAAACCATTTTCAGTTTGGGAGCTATCTAATCATTGATAAATTTGTTTTAATGTCACAAAAACAAATTTTATTGTTACATTCTTTTAAGGCATTATTAGTAAGACAAACCAAATGACAAACCAAAGGTAGAGGTTATGAGTTCGAGTTGTCAAGCTTTAATACTATTCTAAAGCAATTCACTATAGAGTACAAGGACATGATACATCACCGATCTCAAGAAGACATGTAGGTGATAGTCGATATAAGTCTCATTGAGTAGTGGCTTCTAAACTAGGCAAAATTGTATAAACCTTATAACTAATGGATTGTTGGTGAGATCAATGGAGCTATGGTTTTTAAATTTGTAGAAGTTGATGATTGATTTTATGGAATGATTTCATGAAAATGGTATAATTTCTTAGATTGAACTATGTGATTCACTAATAATCTGGAGGAAACATTCATATAAAAGTTTATCTAATAATAAAATGAAAATAATAGTTTATTTTGGAAGGAGTTCTTTAGTTATGCTATATCATTGAATGTATCACCAATGTTTTTAATCATTCACGTCTCCACTCTTCTTTCTATTCATCTTCATCACTTTGTATCATCAGAGACTATTCATGCATGGTAGAAGAATTTAAGGCCTTTTGGGACCACTTTATGCAACTATATATATCCTTTTTTTAGGGTTTTGTGCTTGTCTTGGATGGAGGAACTATATAAAAACATGTGTTATTTTAACATAGGTGCCCAATATCCTTCACTAATTTAATAAAAATGACACATAAAATAAAATAAAAAGTAAACATTAGGCATCCCTATAAATCTTGCAACATGTACAATTATGAATTTCTTACATAAATAAGCTTTAGTGCTATTGTCTATTACTTGATTATGTATATCAGTAAAAATCATGGAAAAGTTCTAAAAATATGCTGTTATATTTTCTTAAAGTTCACCCAAACTAAATTAATAATAATTAAAACATATATCAAGAAGAAGATAAATGTTCTAAAATAATTCTTTAATCAAATGGAGTTTGAATTTAAAGATGTAAAAATAGAAATAAGAGAGTTTAATTAGGAAGGAAAAGAAAAAACATTTTGATAGTCCTTAAGATTACTCTTATTTTCTATGTATTTATTATTTTGAATTTTGTTCTATTCTATTCATGGTATAAGTAAGTCATAATATATTTTGGACATATATGAATTTGAAGGTAGTCTAGTTGTAGTTTTCATTGTCTGAGAATGAAATCAATATCAAAATTAAATAGAAACGATGCTTGATTTCAATGAAAGATTGAGTTTTTAAAATTTTTTTGCACCTAATTTAACTCTCTAGATATATGGATAAATTTTCTAAAATATTAAGTATAAATTAATTTAATAGTATGACTTATTCAACATTTAAGTATAAAGTATAATCTAGAGCCATATTAACTGAATGAATGAGTATTAAGGGGCACCATATGTCAAAATTGTATGTTTTTTGATAGTTGTCCCTTTTATCCACACAATAGCAAAACCCTAGAAAAAGGGTATATATATTCACACAAAATTTTTCCAAAAAGCCCTCATATTTTCTACCATGAATAATTTCTAAATTCAAGAAACAAATCAAATGAAGAAGAGAAAATATGTGAATGATTGAAAACAATGGTGATCAAGTCAATGATTTAGCATAGGTAAAATATCTCCTTCCAAATTCACTCATATATTTCATTTTGAAAGTTTAAATAATCATTTCAAATGCTTATTTCCCCTCAATCTCTAGAGAATTATTGGTCTCATGATATATGCACAATCCATCAAAAAGTGAGAAAATAAGAACCAATATTATATTTTATTTACTTCAATTTAAATCTCTTATAATCCAAGGAGAAGATGCAAAATTGGGAGAACAAATTTTTCTTATTGAGATTGTTTTTTTATGTCTATCCCATTATACTCTCCCTAGTTTATATAGGCTATTAAATAGAAATAGAAACTAAATAAAATAGAAACTAATTCTAAGAATCCTTTATCCCTTAAACCAAATAGAAACTAAATGGAAATATAAATTAAATAAAATATAAACTAATCCTAGGGATCCCTTATTCCCTAAACTAAATAGAAACTAAAAATTGAGGGATCCTTAGTCGGGCTATAATAAAATTCGATGATTAAATCTAAACCCTGACATAGGACATAACTTCTTCACTTTTTTGCCAATTTAGTCATATATTACACTAGTACAAAGTTTTTCAATAACATTTCTGAAGTTAGCTCTTTAAGAGTATAAAATATTACAAAGTTACTATATTACTAGAAAATTTGAGATAGAGCGTTCTATGCATTAAGATTTTCTTAATCTATGGGAACAAATGTGAAAACTAGACTTATATGGACTTCAATACCAATGGTACAATTAAACCAGAGTTATGTGGATTACAAGCCTTCCTGTAGATATGGGTCACCTTCTACTAGCAACCCCTTTGTCCTTAGAGTGGGCATTAATCAAAAGCTTTTGGCCTTCCAAGATCAAGAATAAGATGACAGCCTATGGTTTCACAAAATAATAGAGGACATGACAAATTTTGGCCTAAATCTTGATACAAACCATTGTAGTAGTTGATACCTTAATTTAGTGCTCGAAATATAAAAGTTTTGTTGAATAAATCAAAGAAATTAATTATATAATTTCTTCCAATAAAACCATTAGCAAGTCTTTAGTTCATATTAAGCCCTTGAAAATTCAAATAATAATTGATTTTGGCAATGAAGCTTCAAAATGGATTTAGTAATGTCATAATTTTCCAAATAATCATATTATATATAACCATGACAATGATTTAGTAAAATGACGACTTTGGATAGAATAGGGAAGAATTAGGTATTATGTATTGAGTAAATTCAAGCAATTAAATTCATGTCACTAAACAAGAAAAAAAGCAATTGAATTGAAGGTAAAGAAGTGCTAACCTATTTTGTTGTACTCTTGATAGTCGCCTTGTCATAAACTCCACAATCATCCAACAGTCACAATTGGATATTTGTAGACATTGTAGTCAAGCAGTCATGAAAAATGAGTAAGGTTAAGGGATGCTAATGTCTTGTAATAAATAAGAGAAATAGTTTACTAAAATTTTTATTTTTCTCGATGTGGGATGAAATATCTTTGCGGCTTTTCTCAATAAGGAACAAAATTCTGTTGAATCTTTGGGGAAGAATTTTCAAATTCCAACCCCAGGCTTCTTCTATCCTAGATTAAACGTGGGTTTTTCAACTAGCCTATATGTTAAGAAAATAATTATAATTACATTTATTGGAAAATAACAGATATTATTTGGTAATAAATATCTCTTCATTGTTAGTTTGAGAATTTGAAAAGTATTTACATATTAATCCTACATGGGGAAGTTAACGATTTGAATTGAATATAAAACCTATTTATTTCCAATTGTTTAGAAAGCGCTAAACTCATTCAATAAAATATCAATCAGACCTTCAAATCATTTTTTTTAATGTAAAGATCATTAAAATAAAAATTAATCATTCTAAAACTATATATATGACTAGTTTACAGACTTTCTATCATTCTAAACAATCTAAAAATATAGTTAAACTATTTTTTTTTTTGGTAGATGTTTTTATATTTTTACTCAATAACTTGTTTGTTGAAAGAGTGATAAATATTTAAGTTTAATAATTAAATTTTATGGGCTTGTGGAGAGGTAAGCGATAGCTGTCAGCCCCTTAGCCACTTGATTCAGATCCGGAGAAAGTAGGATGTCGGTCAAACAGAATGGCGGCTGTGAGACATCCGGATAAGGTAGAACGCTGGCCGGACAGAATTCCGGGTATGAGATATCCGGGGTGGAATAAGGGATTCCCGTCCAGGTGGAATGAGGGATTCCCGTCCAGGTGGAATGAGCTATGATTCCCGTCCGGGTGGAATGAGTGATGCCACGCGTCGAAAGGGGGACGTCTGTGTGTCCAAGGAAGAGGGAGCCACGCAACACCTTTTTAGGGAGGATCCCACAAGTGGGTGGTTTCTCAGCAGACCATCATCTGGGTAGTGGGTGGTTGTGCAAGCGGTTCAGGCCGGTTATGGGTGGTTGCATAACCACCAAGGGAAAAACTGCAGATGAGTCATTTAAATAAGGCTCCTGCAACCTTGAAACAGGAGGTGAGAGTTGGGAAAAGGGTTCCTTCTCGTATGCCTTGGGTAAGTGCATTGTACTCTGGTTCAAGAAGCAATTTTGTCTTGTAAGAGTGATTAATACAAGTTGGGAAAGGATTTTCCTGTAACCTCGTGTGTTCCTGTTGCTTTGTGATTTCTGTATTCTACTCTGTTCTTCTAAACATTGGGAAGGGAAAGGTTGGCTAAGGAAGGGTTCTTAGCACCGCGCACTCGTAAGAAAAATTTAAGGTGATTTTTTAGGGTGTGACAGTTGGTATCAGAGCAAGCACCAGAGATGGCTGGTGGTAGTGCAATGGAGGCCTAACGGGAGAGGATGACTCAAATAGAAGAGGCGATGGGAGAATGGCCACGTGAGGATGGCACAATGGCTTCGTGGGCAGAGCACACCAGGGGAGAAGTCCAAGCTCAGAGGAGTATATTGGAGTCCCATGACAATTTCTTTGAGGAGAAATTGGCTGAGTTCAAAACCGAGATGCAATCCCGGATTGATGACTTCAAGGAGACCCTGCAGTCCTATGGAGAGGACATCGCCATCCTTAAGAAGGCGGTGTTGCAGGGATCTGCCTCAGGTCCTGAAGCCCCTTCCAAAGTTCGAGTCCCAGAGCCCAAAGGCTTCAATGGCAACAGAAACGCGAAGGAACTGGAGAACTTCTTGTGGGACATCGAGCAGTTCTTTAAGGCTGCTCATGTTCCTGATGGCGAGAAGGTTTCCCTCACCAGTATGTATCTGACTGGTGATGCCAAATTGTGGTGGCGAACCAGGATGGAAGACGATGCAGAGTCGGGAAAGCCCCAGATCACCACTTGGGAGACTCTCAAGAAGGAATTGAAGGATCAGTTCCTTCCCACCAACACTACGTGGGTGGCCCAAGAAGCGTTGAAAAGGCTCAAACACACCGGATCCGTGAGGGAATACGTCAAGGAGTTCAGTTCCTTGATGCTGGACATAAAAAACATGTCAGAGGAGGACAAACTCTTTAACTTCATGTCGGGTTTGCAAGGATGGGCTCAAACGGAACTACGGAGGCAAGAAGTTCGTGATCTCCCTGCTGCCATGGCTGCAGCAAACTGCCTGGTGGACTACAAGATGGGTGGTGCCATCTCCACCACGCAGAGATCCAAGTCAAATGGAGGCAAGAAGGCTAAGGCTGAGGGCAAGAAGCCCGGGTGGAAGAAACAAGGCAAGAAGCCTGCTGCAGGAGGAAAGCCAGTGGAGGAGACCACTAAGTTCATGCAGCAGACCACCCGGATGGCTGGATGTTTTATCTGCAATGGCCCTCATCGAGCCAGAGACTGCCCCAAAAGGGAGAAACTCTCAGCCCCTGTGACTGCAGACGACAAGGGAGACTCTGACTCGGAGACCGCTCCAAGAGTCAACCCACTACAACTTCTGAACGTGATCAATGGTGAGACCCCAGTCCAGAAATCTCTGATGCACGTCCATGCAGTGGTGAATGGTGTGTCAGTGAAGGCCTTAGTGGACAATGGGGCCACTCACAATTTCGTGGCCACCAGAGAAGCAACCAGGTTGGGACTGAAATTGGAGGAGGACACCAGTCGGATCAAGGCAGTCAACAGTAAAGCCCAAAAGATCCAAGGGATAGCCAAGAACGTCCCTATACAGATCGGTAACTGGAAGGGTACGTGTAGTTTACTTAGTGTGCCTTTGGATGATTTTGATTTGATCATTGGTGTAGACTTCCTCTTAAGGGCCAAGGTGGCCTTGATTCCACATCTTGGTGGATTGGTGATGCTAGAAGATAAGCAGCCTTGCTTCGTGAAGGCCTTGAGGATGAAAGATGGTGGTAAGGGACAGCCTGAGATGTTTTCTACTATTCAATTGAAGAAAGGATTGAAGAAGGGCCAGGAGACCTATGTTGCAGCCTTGATCGAGATCAAGGAGGGACAGTCAATGGAAGTCCCTGATTCAGTGGTCAGAATCCTTAAGAAGTTCAGAGATGTGATGCCTGCAGAACTCCCCAAGGAGTTGCCACCTCGGCGACCCATTGACCACAAAATCGAGCTGCTACCTGGAACAAAGGCCTCGACTCAAGCCCCTTACCGAATGCCTCCTGCAGAGTTGCTGGAGTTACGGAAGCAATTGAAGGAGTTGCTTGATGTCGGTCTGATCCAGCCCTCCAGGGCCCCATATGGTGCACCAGTGCTGTTTCAAAATAAGCAAGATGGCTCACTCCGCATGTGTGTGGACTACACAGCCCTCAATAAGGTGACCATCAAGAACAAGTACCCGATACCCTTGGCTGCTGAGCTATTTGACAGATTGTCAAAAGCTTCTTATTTCACCAAGCTGGACTTGAGATCGGGCTACTGGCAGGTTCGAATTGCAGCAGGAGATGAAGGGAAAACCACTTATGTAACTCGGTATGAATCATACGAGTTTTTGGTAATGCCTTTTGGCTTAACAAATGCTCCTGCTACATTCTGCAATTTAATGAATGATGTTCTGTTTGATTATTTGGATGCCTTTGTGGTAGTGTATCTAGATGACATTGTTATTTATAGCAAGACATTAACAGAACATGAGAAACACTTGAGATTGAGGGAGACTAGGTTTTATGTGAAGCCAGAGAAATGTGAGTTTGCTCAGGAGAAGATCACATTTCTAGGACATAAGATCAGTGCAGGACTGATCAGGATGGACAAGGGCAAGGTGCAGGCTATTATGGAGTGGTCAGTCCCTACCAAAGTGACAAAGTTGCGGTCCTTCCTTGGCTTGGCCAACTACTATAGAAGGTTCATTAAGGGGTATTCAAATAGGGTGTCTCCCCTTACTGACCTGTTGAAGAAGGACAACTCATGGGACTGGAGCATCAGTGTCAGATGGCCTTTGAAGGCTTGAAGGAAGCCATCTCCATTGAGCCTGTGTTGCGGTTGCCAGACCTGGACTTACCCTTTGAAGTCCAAACAGATACCTCTGATAGAGCCTTGGGTGGAGTCTTGGTACAGGAAGGGCACCCTGTGGCGTTTGAAAGCAGGAAGCTGAATAATGTAGAGCAGAGGTACAAATTGAAATATCGGTCTGATGGTTTAGTGGAAAGAAACAAAGCTAGGCCGGTTGCTCAAGGTTTCACCCAAACTCCGGGAGTGGATTATTTTGACACATTCAGCCCTATTGTGAAGTCCTACACTATCTGTCTCATTCTTGCCTTGGCAGTCTCTTTTCAATGGCCGGTTAGACAACTTGATGTGGAAAATGCTTTCCTTAATGGAGAGCTCCAAGAAAAAGTTTTTATGGCTTAAACTCAAGGGTTTGTTCATCTCCGCTATCCTCACTATGTCTGCAAATTACATAAGGCACTTTATGGCCTAAAATAGGCCCCTAAAGTTTGGTTTCATAAGCTTCGGGTCACCTTAGTTGATTATGGGTTTCAGCCCTCATGTGCTGACATGTCCCTCTTCAATTACCACACTGCTTCAGAGGTGCTTATTCTCCTTGTATACGTCGATGACATTTTGGTCACTAGAAGCAGTCAAAAACTGATCTCTCACTTCACCTCCTATCTCCATGATAAGTTTGCACTCAGATATCTTGGCCCTCTATCCTATTTCTTAGGTATTCAAGCTCACCGTTAAGGCTCAATCTTGCACCTCAATCAGCAAAAGTATATTACAGACTTGCTCAACCGCACTCACATGGAGAACTCCAAGCCTACACCCACACCAGGTAGCCTTGGACACACACTCTCTCAGTCGAATGGTGTGCCTCACCCCTCTGAATATCGTCGAATAGTGGGGACTCTACAATATGTCACTTTAACAAGGCCTGATATTGCCTTTGTCGTAAACAAAGCATGTCAGTTCATGTCTAAGCCCTCCAATGTCCACTAGCTTGCTGTCAAACGAATTCTTCGATATTTAAAAGGAACACTTAATCTTGGTCTTCAGTTTCAACCTGCAATTTCTATGGAACTTCAGGGATATAGTGATGCTAACTAGGCATCTTGTCCCGATGATCGTCGAAGCACCAACGGCTACTGTGTCTTTCTCAGCTCAAATCTTATATCCTGGTCCTCCTCCAAACAACGCTTGGTCTCCAAGAGCAGTGCCGAATCTGAATATAGAGGGTTAGTCTCCCCCATGGCTGAGTTGGTGTGGATTCAATCACTTCTTTAAGAACTTTGCTTGCCCACCTCTCCACCCATCTTATGGTGTGATAACCAGAGTGCAGCTCATCTCACTACTAATCCAGTGTTCCACTCTTGATCTAAACACATAGAATTGGACCTGCATTTCATCTGAGATAAAGTTCTACGCCAAGAGCTTCATATCTGCTATGTGCCTTCAAGTGACTAACTTGCTGATATACTAACCAAACACTTACATATTTCCCAATTTTGTAGTCTCCGTAGCAAGCTCACAGTCACCAACCCACCTCTGAGCTTGAGAGGAGATGATAACCAAACACACCCTAAACAAACCTCCTAACCACCTCTCTCACAATTGTAATTGAGCAACTGTGTAACAAATTGTAAATGTGTAACAAATCAAAACCACCTCATGTAGCTATATATAAATACGTTTGTAATCTTGATTCTCATCTTAATGAAAAATAGTTCAGTTCATTCTCTTCTTCTGCATATTTCTTCAAAAGTTATCAAGCTGCTCTAGCTCTATCAAGCTCTAACTCATGCTAAGTTAGCACCTACTCCTATTATTCTAGTTGCTAACCCTATCAAACAGATCATCATGTGTATAGGTGATATAAGAGAGGAGATTTCCATAGGTGTGGCCATGAAGGATTCGAAGCTTGTGTAGATGGATGGTCGTCTGTCATGTTTGAAGGCATAGGTGACATCTTAGCCTAGTTCTAGTTTCAGATCGATCATTTCCATTAACTTATTTTTCAACTAAACTAGGACTCTCCTTACATTACTTTTAGCTGATGTATATTTGATTTTGATATATTCCATACTCATATACGCTTGGATATTTTGGTTGTAACAATATGATTTTTTTTTTTCATTTGATATTTGATTGAATAAACCATGTTACAGTTCTCTTCCATAGTATATTCCTGCTGACTGTATTGTTTCTTGCTTGATATGAGTTAATAACTTTTTGATGTGTGACTCTCTTTCTGCCTTTATAATTTTGGTGAAAAAAAATAGGAGATGTGGATGCATGGTTTTTTTATGATTAATTGGGGAGACATATTTTCTTCCTTGATGCATATGATGAGAAAAATTATGACATTTCATAGCAAATAGGGAAAAAAATTCATGGCACTATATATGTACTGTCCTCTTAACTTTGTAAACTCATTTTAAAGTTCTGAGAACCTCTTGAACCTAAAGCAAACAATATCCATACGATTGAGAATAAGTTGTATAAATGGTATTATAACTAATCCTTAACCCCAATGTAAGTCTCTTTGTTTGTTTGGGCCCGTAAGGGGTTTTTATCTGTTTGACCCGCAATCTCATGGAACACAACGAGAAACGTTATGTCTATATGAAGGGTAATTGTTATATAGACTTCTCTTAACTTTTTAGATGCATTTTAAAGTTGTGAAGATCCTTTCAACTCAAAACGAATAATATTTACATGATTGAGAGCACATTGTTATAGATATAGATTTAATTGTAATTATTTTTTTTTCTCCTAATATATCATACCTTTCCTAGGTATATCATTGTTTTAATGTGTACCAAGTGACAATTTTAAGCATAGAGAAAAAACTATCAAGTTTATTGTCTCATTTTTTGTTGGATGATTTTGAGTGAGATTAATGAATCTTTACTTTGACAGATTTATGGGATCCATTGGTTAAGGTATTGCTTTGTCTTAAATTTTCAAAGGGGGGATAACTAATATATTAATAGGGTTGGTAATTTTACTTTAAAGATCACTGGTTCAAACTATTTGACTACCAATAAGGTTGAAACTGACAGCATTTTTAAAAATATTGTTAGCAATATGAAGATTTTATTAAAATATTCTTAAAAGATATTCTTCTTACCTATATCTTACAACTCAAGAAAATATTGTTATATTCTTAATTTTATAAAATTTGCATGTTTATATTAAATTTCAATAACTTACAAGATATTTTTTAAAAATATTTTAGCTAGGTATACATCTTCATTTGGCTTCCATACTAATTTCTTTATGAGGCTTTTATTTTTTATACTTGCAAATGATTTTTTTTCTTTTTACTAAATTTGTATGTTTATATTAAGATTGATTTGAATAACTCATCATTTGTCTTCATTGTAATTTCTCTATGAGGTTTTATACTTGTTAGGAAAACAAATGTTTAAAATATCGGAAGAAATGAATTATTAACCACCTATTGTGATTTTCATAACTCAAGAAATGATAATATTCTTTAATGCTCTCAACATCCTAATTAAGCTTCCCTAATTCGAGAATATGTAAAAATATTGGGGTTTGTTTGACCATATTTTTTAGAACTTGTTTTTTAAGTTAAAAACAAAAAACGTTTTCTAGTGTTTAAAAAAATAAATAAATGTATTTGGCAAGTTGTTTTTAAAAATAAAAAACAACAAACTTGTTTGGATAAGTTATTTTAAAAAAAAAAATGTTTTGGATTTGTAAAAACATTGCAAATTCAATTTATATAATATAAATTAAATTTAATTCAAGTCTTACTAAAAATGAAAATAATTTTATAATTACAAATAAATTAAAAAATAAATAGTTTTAGTAAAACATGAATAATTATAATAAAAATCATAAATTATATTTTTTATAAAAAAAATATTATTTAAGTATATGTTAGAAACATAAGGATATTAACATTTTCGTAAAAAAAAATTAGTTAAAAATGAATAATAATAACAATAATAATTTAAAATAATAAATTTTAATATGTAAATGAGTCAAGTTTTCCATTTCACATATACATTTAGTATTGAATTACAAACATAATATTCTAAAATATTTTAATTTAATCTACAATTAATTAGATCGATTTTTCAATTCAAAATTATTCTTAAAAATTAAAAAATCATTAAATAATTTAAATTATTAATTATATATTACTTAATTTATAATTTATTTACCTAAATTCAAAAAATATATTTGTGTGTATAAGATAATAGAAAAGTTATGACTCATAATATATCAATTTTGATTTATTATTATTTTTTAATGGCTAGAGCTCCAAGCTATTTAAAAAAAAAAATTAAACTTATTAATAAATTCAATACAATATGTCACTTGATTTGAAGTTCATTTTTATAGTGAAAAAATTTACAAAAATATTATTATGTGTAGAAAAAAAATAATAGAGTCATTATGAACTAATTTTTATTTATAAATTTCTAATATTAATGAAAAAAATAAGGATTTTATGTAAAAAAAAAAAAAAAAAAGAAATAATAAAATCATTCTAGATTAATTATTTTCCATAAATTTTTTATATTAATTGGTTCACTATTTGATTTTTAAAAATTATTAAACTCGTTAATGAATCCAATGCATTAAGTCGTGTTTAATTTTGAGTTTATTTTCCCAGTAAAAAAAAAAAATCAGAAAATAATGATTCTATATAAAACTGAAAAAATAAAGTATTTTTAGACCAATTTTTGTCCATAATTTTTTTGTATTAATTGGTTCACTATTTGAATTTTAAATTATTTTTAAAAATTAATAGACTTGTTAATGATTCAACATATTAAGTTTTTTTTAATTTAGAGCTTTTTTGCCTAATAAAAAAATCGAAAAAAATATGCTTATATATATAGAAGAATCTAAACCAAACATTTAAAATAAATTTTGGTTTATGACTTACTAATGTTATCAAGTTTCATCACTTTTTAGTATTAATTAAATCGGCTTTAGATTTCAAATTATTTTTAAAAATTAATAAATTTTATGTATCAAGTACAGTTTGATTTGAAATGTATCTTCTTAATGAAAAAAATTAGATAAATAAAAAGAAATTAAATAAAGTATGTATAATTTTGTAGACCCCTCTTGGACGAAAGGATATTTGTTGGCCACCCAGAAAAAGCTGGGCATTTTTTATTTGGAGGAGTTTTGGGCCGGTTAATTCTAGAGGAGAAGATTTCGGGAGCAAAGATTGGAAAAGAGGAGAGTAGGTTTTTGTTTGAAAAAAAAAGAAAAAAAAAACCATTTTTGAGAGAGAAGAGAAAGGAAGTAGAATAGAGGAAAGGGAGTTGGACGCATTACGCTTGAGGCGAAACTTACCAGGTATGGTCACTGCAATTTTCTTGTTTCTGGTTCTTTCCACTATTTTGTTCCATTTTTTGTTGATTTTTTAGCATTATCCTGTTGATTAGGAGTGGGCATTGAGGGTCAGATGCTTGTTCCGACTGATCTTTAAGTTGCTTTGATTGTGCTATAGTGTGTTCATTTCTTCTTATTTGGTTTTGTTGGGGTTAGTTTGACTCTATATTGGTTTCTTTATATGATGTTTGCAACTGTGTTTTCAGTTCACATTTAAAATCCATTTTGTTCGTCCCACTCAATTTTTCTAGCTCATCAATCGCCCATGAGATGAAGCTATGACTAATGGATTTTTTTTAGTTATATTTATTCTCGCTTTGTCTCTGTTTCCCTCCCTCCTTTTGTTTTTTTTTGTTTCTGGATTGCAATGGAGGACAGGCATTTTTTCTGAGGGGTTAAAGTGAGTTGGGCAGAGTGAGATTATGGGCTTTGAGTTTAACAAAGAGACAAAGGGCAAGAAAAAAAGGTTTGGATAGAAAGAAACCAGAGAGCAACAGAGAAGGAGCAAAATAGAAGAGGAGCAGAATCAGAGGTGCGCCTTGAGATTTGGTTACGAATAACAGAGGATGCATGGTGGCTTTGTAGGTTTATGGTTTGTTTTCATGCTTTTTGTTGTTGATAGTCACTGCTCTATTGGGTATTGTTTGGACTTAGCTCGACTCTGTTTCGTTCTCATCATGTGTGCATTTTTGAAGTGGATGGAAATAAGTGACACCTGCCCTATGTGTGATGAAGAAATTAGTGTGGTTGGTTTTGGCTAAGATAAAGGAGACAACTGAAGTATTTTTTGGGAAAAATTTTCAAGATGTTGTGATTACCGTGCTTAGTCTGATGACCTCCTCACCCTTCAAAAGCTACTTTAGGGCAACTCTTTTCTCTTCAAGTATTAAAATCATGTTATGGTATAAACACCACTTTGTGTGTCTCTTGGTTTCAGCAATATTGAGATTTTTTTGTTCAAGGAGAGGGTAAAATGCAATGGCTTCTTTGGTGGGTTCATCATGACTCCATCCTCCTCTTCCTCATCCTCATCGTCATACTGGATGTCATCCACGGTTGAAGACGACATGAACGGCACCACAACAGCAGCAACACCGGGACCTCTGTTTCATGGCCGAAGCAAAAGCTGGGGTCGGGCATTCGCAAGTACCATGAGAGCCTTGAGCAAGCCATCATCGTCCAAAGTTGAATACAAAAATGCAGGGAAGAGAGACATTACACCCAATAAACCCAACTTGACTGCTATTCCTTCCTTGCTGGCTATGAGAGGCTAATACATGTTATTACATTTTTTACTCAACATCACTCTTCTTCCTCCACTCGATCCCCATGAACTTTTCTTCCTTCCTTTCCATGTGCATGAATTCCTATGCGCATGGCTACCCTCATCTTTCCAACCTTACTGCACTCGTTTCATATCCATTATACCCATCATCCTTCCCATCTTTGCTAGGCCATGCATGGTCATTCAAACTCTCTTCAAAGTTATCAACCCCCATCATCCTGTCATAACCTGATCACCACACCACACTCACCTATTTAGCTCATCTCATATACCATACTCACCACCATCTTTCATAACTATCAAACCCAACTCTCAAACCAATCATCCACCAAACTTTCCAACCTCCATACCTCATGGCAACCTTAGTTTGCCGACTCTACCCAATTTGATCCCACCTGTTCCACCCAACAAGTGCCTAATGCCATCCTGAATTCGAAGATTGTACAATGTGTGGAGAATGACTGTGGATATTCCCATGAAGCTCAGCAACTACCATCTAGGAGCACCCCAGAGTTTTGCCCGAAAGACATAGAGCATGCCTTAAGATTGGAAAAGTGAAAGATGTATAGTTATCGTGCTTATGATTTGATGTTCTTGCATTTCAAAATCTCAAATGAAGTGCTTGATCATCTAAGCGAGCATTGAAAGAGATTATGGAGATGAAAGGAAAACTTGTCAGAAAGAAGCGCATTTTGATCAAATCAAAACCAATAGTGTTCTAGAAACAGAGTTGGATCGCGGTGACAGTCCTCATGCAACAAGGAGGTTGCAACTTGCCTCCATTTTCTGGCTGAAAATAGCTCCCAATGCCCGCAAGCCATAACCTTCAAAAAAATCAATTTCGAGGCTACTGCACTAGGCTACTCAACATATCTTTAACCTGTAAATAATCAAGTATATGATTTGGAGACGTGGGTGAAATTGATGGAGAAGGAAAGGAATGTACTAGAAGTTATATGTCTTATATATTCTTTGAATTTGATGACCATAATGAAGCTGCTACTAGACCCCACTTGTAAAGACTCCAGCACTATGATAACCTTGAACAAAGATGCGTTTCCCAAAGACCTTAATGACTTCGCTGACACCATATAGGATGAGCATTGTTCTGATGATGACACCATGCATGGCAACCCCTAGTGTATTACCCCAAAAGGCCAAGTGTTTGGTCTTTTTAATTCTTCATCTTTTAATGTTAAAAATTTAATTTTTATAAAAATTCAATTCCCCAATAATTTTCCAAAATTCCAATTTTAATTTTTTTTTAAAATCTCCTTCTCAAATAATTCTTCAAAATTTCAATTTTCAAAACTTTCATTCTCGAATAATTTAAAATTCCAATTTTCAAAGTTGATTTTTAAAACTTCCATTTTCAAATAATTTTTCAAAATTCTAATTTTCAAATTTAATTTTAAAAATTCCATTCTCAAATAATTCTTCAAAATTCCAATTTTAAAAACTTTCATTTTCAAATAATTTTTCAAAATTCTAATTTTCAAATACTTTTCCGAAATTCCAATTTTCAAATTTAATTTTCAAAACATTCATTTTCAAATAATTTTTAAAAATTTCAATTTTCAAATTTAATTTTTTAAAAATTTCATTCTCTAATAATTTTTCAAAATTCCAATTTTCAAATTTAACTTTCAAAACTTTAATCTTCAAATAATTTTCCAAAATTCCACAATTTCAATTTCCAAATTTAATTTTTAAAACTTCCATTTTCAAATAATTTTTCAAAATGTCAATTCTCAAATTTAATTTTTAAAACTTCCATTTTCAAATAATTCTTCAAAATTCCAATTTCCAAATTTAATTTTTAAAACTTCAATTTTCAAATAATTTTTCAAAATTCCAATTCTCAAATTTAATTTTTAAAAATTCCATTCTCAAATAATTTTTCAAATTTAATTTTCAAAACTCCCATTTCAAATAATTTTTCAAAATTTCAAATTTTAAATTTAATTTTTGAGACTTCAATTTTCAAATAAATTTCAAAAATCTAGTTTTCTTTCAAATAGTTTTAATTCCACTCCAGTTTTCAATTTAGTTTTTTTAAATTCTACAACTTTTCATCCTTTATTAGGATTTTGGGTAAAATAAAAATATCATTTTTAATAGACTTGCTATCTTTCCCTTCAGGTAAGCACTTTCACAAATTTTCTTTGATTTTCAAATAATCTTTTGTTTCTTTTTATTTTAAATAAGTATGAATATGATTTTCATAATTCCAAAACAATAGAATTTGTGGGATTAATTCATGCAAAAATCAATTAGGCTTTGGCAAGGACCCTACATATGAGTTTTCTCTTCTGATTGTCAATTGTTATGGTTAATGAATATTGTTTGATTTTTGTCTTATTCTTTCATATGCATGTGATAATTTTATACTTGAGCAAACCTTATTTCCATGATAGCATTTTATTACCTGCTGCCAAAGTACGTTCTCACTCTCACTTTGTTTATTTATTCGTTATCATGATTTGCTTTCGATCTATAATCATTTTGGTATCCATTGATTTCCCAGTTAATTGTCATATTTGCTTCACCTTATTTAGTAGGGACCCGTTTTTAGGGGCTTAGAGGGGTGTTATGGTCTTTATCGTACCTTCTCAATAAGTAACCTTACCCCCGAACCTAGGTTTGCTTTTTCACAGATCGTCTTTTTCAAATAAAGAGTCACACTAAGGGTTTTCTTTCTTATTTGTTTTTCTTTTAAAAAATAAAACAAAAATGAATGACAACTCCAAGTATTTTTCAAAAAATCAAATTTTCACCAAATAAATTAAAAGCAAGTTCGCCATTGAGTGGGAATGCATCGTGCGAAAATGCAAGGTCCATAGATTTATAGGAAGATAATATTTTAAGATTTTTTTTGTATTGGTATTATATCATGGGAAGAGAAAGAAACTTATTTCATATTTTATTTTATTTTATTTTATTTTATGGTTTTTAAAAGTTTACAATGTTTTCCTTTTATTTTTTAAAACTAGTATAAACAACTTCTAATTATTCTTGTTCTCTAAAAATTGTTTTTTATTTTACTTTATTTTTAAAAACTATTTCTCAAGAACAATGGTTGAATAATATTATGAAAATTTTAAAAATAGTTTTTTGTTTTTAAGAACAAAAACCTATTTTTAAATCATATGACCAAACAAGCTCTAATATTTTATTTTAATATATTTAGCTTATATTTTTTTTAGTTAATTCTTATTTTTAACATTTTATTTTTATTTTATCTTTAACTATAGGTAAAAATTTTATTCGGTTTTTATTGGTAATAAATAAGAAGATAAAAGGGTTTTGATAAAGAAAGGCTAGATTGATTAGTGTAAGTATTTACTGTTATTAACCTCGAAGATAAGAGGGAATTTTTTTACTTGAGATGAGCATGCCCATTTTTATTTGTTAATTGAATTATAAGTAGTGTAAGGTAATATAACCTTTTAAAAAATGAATAGTATTTTTCCAAATTATAAACTTAGAACTTTGCAGGGAGAGTATCCCAACAAAGTTCACATGGAGTCTTCTTGTTGTTGATCTTTTGAGATATATATTAAAAAATAATATTAAAATATATCTAACTTTAAAATATTTTTAAATTTGTAAATTCTACTTTTTAGTTTTTTTCAAAGTAATATTTTAGCCATAAACTTCTAAATATTTTTCAAATTTATATAAATAAATTTCATTTTAAATAATTGAGTTTCTATTTTCTTTTCTTTTTTTTTTTTCTAAAATAACACTATCAATTTTTTTTTTCCTTTCATTTTCATTTCTTTCTTCTAATTCATTATATATGAATTTTATAATAATTTCTACTATTAGAATAGTCTTTGAGAAATTTTGCGAACTTATATAAGAGTTCATTTGATAGTAATTTTAGGAAGTACTTTTAACATAAAAAGTATTTTTAAAAAAATTTAAATGTTTGCCAAAATTTAAAAAATACTTTTAAAAATATAAAAAATTACTTGTAGTATTGAAAAATCACTTCTGAAAAAGAAAATATTTTTATTAAAAACACTTCAAAGAAAAATACTATCAAACACACTATAAGTTTTTTCATGTGTATATGATTTAATTATTAGCATGTGCGTGATACAACCCGTGGAGCTACTTAATACTTTTTCACCCTATTAAGGCTCTTTTTATTTGTTTTTAATTATGGGTTAGTCTTATGCTCGAGCTTTTATTTATTTTTATTTTTAGAAGGAAAATATTAATTATTTTTCATTTTTCTTATATTTTTCTTAATATTTATCCATTTCTATAGAAAGGTCTTTTTTTAAAAATAAAAGTGTTACGTCATTTTTAATAAAAATCAATATTTTCTCAAGCCTCGTTTAGGAAAATGTATGGAGTGCCTTCAATTTATAGTAATGTGGTAGAATTTACTTATACTTAAATTATATTATAAATATACAAATTAATTAAATTTAAAAATAATAAAATTTAGGATTAAATATTTAGGTGGCCTTTGGACACTTTCTATTTTTATTTTTTAAAAAATGGATTTTTTAAAAACAAAATATAAGAACTTTAAAAATCTACCATGTGTTTTTTAAATTTTTCAAAAGTTTAAAAATTTGAAGATTCATTCAATTTTTTTTAAAATATTTTCAAGTATATAAGCTATCAAATTTCTATATTTTATATAAAACTTTCTATTTTAAAATAAAAAATAGAAAATAAATGGAAACATGTACTTAATGTTCAATATTTCCCAAGGTCAAATTAATTTTTTCTTCCTCTTATTTTTACAATTTCTCCAAAGAACCTTGAAAAATTCTTCCATTTCTTCTAGCAATTTTTTTTTCTTATTTCAACAATTTTTTTCCTTTAAAGAATCTTCTAGAAAAATTCGATTCTTCCATTTTGATTGACAAGTTTCTTTCTAATATCCGCATTGTCATCCCTAGTGCTACCTATAATCCCTAGTGTTAAAACCACTCTTAACAGTCCTCCCTCCCCCATTGATCAGTTTCCCTAAAATCTCTCCCTTATCACTTGGCATACAAGGATTCTTTCCAAAATGAAATTCTATTCTTCATATCGCAATGACTAAGCTTATACTCATTAGGAGTGACCTATATGGACCCCAACAATAACTCTCATTTTCTTTGCATCTTGGTCTAAGTTCCATTTCTTAGGTCTAATGTCTTATTCCTTTATATTGTATCTACCTTTATTCAATCTTCAAATTTAATATATGAAAAATGCTAAGCAATAGAATCTATACAACACCTAACTTCAAATTTAAGTTATTAATGTGTAGTCAAATTTTCATTATTGGATAAAGATATAGAAAAATGAAAAAAAAAAAAAAAAAAAAAAAAACAGTATAGGCAAATGAGATCATTTTGCCATATGATTTTTTTTTTCCCAATTGGCTACCAACTTTTTTTTTGCACAATGGGGACACATGCCTCCCATTGTTTCTATTTATTTTGATTTTAAATGTTTTTATAAAATTTAAAACCTTTTTTGCTAATATTTTATATATATATATATATTTACTATACATATGTTTTAGATCAATTAGCGGGATTTTGGATCCATACAATAATAGTTGCTTACTTAT
This sequence comes from Vitis riparia, assembly GCF_004353265.1. Lineage (NCBI taxonomy): Eukaryota > Viridiplantae > Streptophyta > Magnoliopsida > Vitales > Vitaceae > Vitis > Vitis riparia. The sequence goes on along the minus strand of NC_048448.1, from coordinate 29,396,563 downwards.
GTCATGATTTGAGATAAAAGTTAGAAATCTAACTTATTTAATAGAATACACTAAAGTATTGCATATCAATGTAATATTAGATCTCAAAGATGGTAAGTTTTTTTCAAATATTCTATATAAATTTCCACATGAAATCGAGATAATTACCTTTTAAAAAATTTTAACAAATTGATTCGTAATAAAATCAAATTTCAAGTTTAATTTTTAGGCATAAATTAAAAAAAAATGGTAGTATATTTTGATAATATATTATATAACAATAAAAATATATTTTTTAAAAAAAATTACTTGTCAAAACCATTATGGATTTGACTGAGATATCTAATAATAATTTTTAGGTACCTAATAAAAAATATACCATCAATTAAGTGATATTATGTAACATTTTACGACTTAGATATAATGTTAAGTGATTACAATATTGTGCTTTAAGATTTTTTATAACAATAAAAATATATTTGATACCGATTTTAAATGATAAAAAATATCGTATATTATAAAGATTATAAATGTTTCTTAAAATTACGATAAAACCAATAGCAAGTAATTAAAAAAAATCACTACTTTAAGCTATGGTGGAAGTTTTATCTAAAGGGCTTCTAAAAATTAACAAACAACCTTGACCTCGATCAAAATTGACCCAAACGCGTGTTGCTTGGGAGGACGAGGCCGTCAAGCCACGTTAGGACACGCAGGACGCATCTATATATGGAAAGTTGGAAACAGATGAGACTATAAAGATGCCTTAGTCCTTAAGTCTCGCATATAAAGAAGTCCTAATCTATTAAAATTCTTCTACATATAAAACAGAGCCGGGCGGTCTGTTAGAGACAGGATGCTGAGAAGAAGTCTGTCATCGTTTGTCTTGGTAATATCGGTGTTGATCTCCTCGTCCGTAGCTATGGCAGAAGTCTCTGGAGATGGAGATTCATCGTCGTCTGCGGCCGTCCACATCATTTACACTGAGAAACCCCTTAACGAAGAACCCGAAGCCTTCCACCTTCGTACACTCTCTTCCGTTCTCGGCAGGTCTGTTTGGTTTCCCAGAAAAACCCCCAATTTTGCTTTCTTTAATTTTTTTACCGCCCTCTTTTTTCTCACCGTCCAAACTGATTCCTGATTTTGATTGCTTCCAAATTTTCAATGGTTATAGCGAGGAGGCTGCCAAGAAGGCTCTCATATACAGTTACAAGAACGCCGCTAGTGGATTCTCCGCCAAGCTGACACCCGAGCAGGTTTCGCAAATCTCAAGTGAGTGTCTTGTGTTGCTACTGCTTATGGAATTGTTCAATTCGGCTGGATTCTTGAATGATTTAGGGCTTTTTTTGTTCATTTCTGATGATTTTTTTTTGAATAATTTGGGGCTTGTTTTTAATTCTTGGCGAATTGATGAAATTCATTCATATATTGTGTTAATTTTGAAAATATTTAGCAATCCAAAAGCATAGATACACATGTTCCTACCTGTTTTTCAAAATTTTTTTGGGGAAAAACTTTTCCTTTATGAGATACTGTTCAATGAAGTTGGACAAATCCGAGGCCATGATTTCTGATAAAATTAACTGATAAAAATTCTCATTATGATAAGAATTTTTCAGGTTGAGTGAGATTTGGTGGTTTGGACTGGTGTTTGGCTTGAATTCTGAAAACGTGTTACTACATTTTCCGAAACTTTGAAAATGGAAGTGCCTAAAATTTTCAGAATTTTGTCTCTGTTGTTTCCTTTTTCTTATAAACAAAAAATAGAAATGAAATTGCATAGAATCTGAAATTCCAATCCATCCTTTCTCCCTTTTGTACTATGGTGCATGATCCTTATTTCTCATACTTATGTTGTCCCCTCTTCCTCTCTCTTTTGTCTTTTACAAAGTTTGTTCTCATCAGATCATGAAAACAACCCCCTCCCCAAGGAAATAATTCATACGAGAATTCCTCAGCCCTCTTAAATTCAGTTTTTATAGTATTAGTTTGGTTGGTAGTTTAAATTTCCTTGGATGATTCAAAAAAAAAAAAAAAATTCTTTGGTTTACCATCTTATACTGATATGCATGATTCTGCCTTGGTTATGCGTATATTATTAAAGGGTTCTTGAGGTGAAATCCTCATCAGGAAGGACTTTGCTTCTTGGAAAATGAAGGAATTTGTAATGCTTGTATTTTCAAATTTCAATTCTACCCACATTTGCAGGAGAATTGTTCCTTGGAATCTATGTTCTTTTACTAATTGCTGGTTGTTTGGGGTTGGAACAATTTTTTATTGTAAATCCCTGCTAGTAGAAGTAATGAGACATTTCTATTTGAAATTTATTATAACAGTATCAACTATTGCATTTTAAGGAGCTATTAACCCTATAAGGTACACTATCTGTTGGTTGAAATAAAGGGATTGTGCATATAGCTTTTCTGATAATTGAATTCCAATGCCTAAAACATATACGAGTTCGGTAATTTGCCCTTTTATTGCTAACAGTGCTTTTGCAGGACAATATTCCTTTTTATCAATTCCTCTTTTCTAAATGCTAACCCTTGTACCAGAATCCAGATACATAGGTCATATTTGGAAACTCTTCCTTGAAACAGTTTTCTGTTTTAGAAGATAAAATAGTTTTCCAACTCATAAAATTGATATGCTTTTGACAGAAAACAAAATTTTGAGGATTTGTTTTAAAAATAGGTTGTTTTTTATTACAGATTTTAGGTGTTTTCAGGTATTTTGGGGGAATGTTTTGAGCAATAATTGAAAAATATGGGAAGTACTTTGAAATTTTTTGCATTGCACTTAAGTGTATAGGACTTTGATAGAGAATAAATCAAAAACTATTTTTCATTGTTGAGTTATTAAATAGAAATTTGTTCCTGAAAATAATTTAGATTTGTTTTCAAGAACTGATCTTAAAAACTATTTTTTCAAAACAGTTTTTGAAAACGCTCATAAATAGGCCCATAATCTGTGCTATGACATTTCCAAAGAAAAGAGAACCATAGCGGTGTCATGCAATTACAAATTGGCAGGAAGCCCTCTAACTTAATTTTCTGCCAATATCATTCAAGCCTGAACTCAACGCCCTAGGACTTGTGTGTCCGGCCCATCAGTTGAAGTGATATCTGATTCAAAAAGAGCATGCTTTTTAAACAAAATGGTTGTACAGTTTATTTTGACGTGCATGATCTTACCTAATAAACGAGCCTTAGGCATATCTCAAGCGGTAAGGAATGGGGTGGGGACGTGGGTGTTTACAGGTTCAAGTACCAGACAGACCCCATTGCTGTGAATGATGAAGTGTTGTTTCGATCCTTGCCAGTATATTGTCGTTACTGTTGAAGCTTGATTCTAAATCATCTGTTAACATTTTTCGGGGATCTCATCCACATTATATTACCTGGGACTGTTTTACATATTTTGATTGCAATAATTCTTCTATCTCATCCACTAATGATTCTTCTATTATGGCAGCACTACCTGGTGTTCTTCAGGTTGTTCCAAGCAGGACTCTCCAGCTGCATTCAGGACCTGGAATGCTCCATTCAGGACCTGGAATCCACAAGAAGATGTAAAACACTCTCGTTTCGACCAAAATAACGATCTTATGTTTTAGATCTATCTATTCCCTTGTATAAATCAGGTACCTGTTCCAGTACGAAGTTACTTACAGTAATCAATGGCTTCAGTATCATGGGTATGCTGTGAATTTGGGTTGTTTTAATGTAAGGATTTGCAGAATTTGGATGGAGATTGAGACCTGAATTAAGCCCTAATTAAATAATAATAATAATTTGGTCTTGCTTGGTGAATGTTTCGAATATCTTTTAACTTGTTACAGTGTAACTTTTTAATTTTTATTTTTATTTTTTATTTCTATTTTCTTTTTCCACATTCTATTTAAATTAAACTATCATTGGTGGATTGCTATAATAAGGTAGGGGGTGAGAAAGTTTGATATGGTTTGTCAATATGACTTAAATTTAACACGTTTTTCACAAGTTTAAATTGAGTATAAATGAATTTGGATTAAATTTGTGTCAATCGACATAACCCGTTTAATAAGTAGGTAGTTTTAGGTCAATTTTAGGTTAATCTATATAATACAAATTAACTCGTATTAACCTATTTAATAATTCGATTGATTAATCAAATTATGAAAAATAAATAGGTTAATTGAGTTATAAATATATTTGATTAAAATATTAATCATATAGACATATATAATATCTAACTCAAACTGATTATTAAATAAGAGAACATGAATATTAAATGGTTTAAATGAATTATACAATGTGTTACATATAATTAGGTAATATTTGAATTTATATATTTGATGTGATTATTATTTATATTGGGTTTAGGTCGACCGATGTAGCACAATATCTAGACTTGAACATAACACGAACATAAATCTCCACCCTTACGACAACCTTTTAATTTGTAGGTGTTATGACACTAAGTCGTGATTTGGATTATATTTTAATTTTGGGGTTATAATTCAAATGAGAGCAAACAGGTAAATTTTTCTAAGAAACTAGTGGTTGGACTGATCAGAGGCTTTATGCTGGCCAATTCAAAGGTCGAATTTCTTCTTTTCTGAATTTTAGGTTATAAAGAGAATTTACGGGGAGGATAACCAGTTATTGTTCCTTGAAAAAATCCATAAAAAATGTCACGAAAAAAAAATAGAGAAAAAATATAAAAGAAAAACAAATAAAGAGAGAATTTTTTTAGAAATAAAATAAAATATTGGCAGAAATAAAAATAAATTATTTTTATAAATTTTAAAAATTTATTTTACTTATTTTTCTTGTTCAATATAAAGGTTATGCTATGTTTGGTTTTAGAAAATTATTTAGGGAAGACAAAAAAAAATAAAAAATAAAATTAAAGCTTTGTTTAGACTTAGGAAAGCAATAAGAAAAGAAAAAAGTATTTAAAAACATATTTTTTTATGTGGGTTTTATTTTGTGAAAAACAGGAAAAAAATTAAAATTAATTTAAAACATATATATTTTTAAATTATTTAATGTTTATATAGATGATTGAAAATAAGTGAAATGAGGTTGAAATAATTTATTAGATTTTAATAATTTATTTTTAATTTTTAATTTATTTTATTTTATTGATTTTAAATCCTTTTTATTTATTTATTTATTTTTATTTACTTTCTTTTTCATTTTCTTTCTTATTGTTACTTAAATTTTGTCGTATTTGACTTTTCTTTGAAAGATGTAAAGTCCACGTCTAGATAATTTCAAGACAATGGAGTTCCCTAAAACTGAACAAGGAGCGGCATAAAAGCTAACTAATCAAATCCACATCTACGTACTTGATGACCCCTTACCAATCCTAACATGCCACATAATACCAAAAACAACATATCAACTTCACTCGATTCAAACGACTCCCATCTTTAAGCCAAAACCGATTTTAGTATTTTCCAGAGCGGAATTTCCAATTTTTGTAAAATAGAGACGGTTCCTAGCAACCATTCCTTGTACTGAATCTGATTTAGCTTGTAGAAATCGGTTCGAAACTGATTTTATTCCTAGTTTTAGCATCCTAAGTCAATTTTACCATTGTAAGATTAAAATAAAACTGTCTTGCAAATGAACAAAATATTAAGAAATTGTTCATACATAAAATCAGAATTATTGATATGGATCTTTTCTACATGAAAAAGGAATCTTTTGTTGTAATCAAAATAGAAATGATGTGGATTATTCAATAATTGAAGTCGATTTACTTTATAAAAAGAAGATATCAATGAACTTCTATGAAATGGTTTGACAGGCTTCAGCGAATTGTCTTGATCATGGGATATAATTCAGAAATAGAAATCCGTGTTATCAAAGGAATTCTTGTAATTATTTCTACTATGAAATGAGTTAATCATTCACTTTGGTATTTTATTGAATAAAAATGATGATATTGTTTATACACGTGCAAAACATCTTTGTAACTTGAATTACAAGGTTAGTAACTTTCTTCTTCAAAGAAACTATTAAGAGTTTTTTTTATTACTTCACTCTCTAAATTCTAAGTATAGATAGACATCAGAAAAGACTTGATTGGAAGAAAGTAACGGAGATGTAGAGAAGCTCAAACCTGTTGGAAAAAGATTGTTAGACTCAATAATAATCATATTATTTATAGGCAAACTTTTTAGTGAAGGATAAGGATTTCAAACTTATAGACAAACTAATTTAATTTAAAACATTTTTTGAATTTGATGGAATCTTATCTACTTATGCATCCTCTTTTTACTTAACCCACATGTGGATGATGAATTTAAAAATAAAAAATAAAATAAAAAACATCTTCCACTCATCCACATTGGATAAAATCTGTTATCTTGTTATACCATAGACTTGTGAATCACACTAGTTCAAACACTTTTAAAAACCCCTCCAGGAGTTATATCTCAATTAAAAAAAAATGCTTGATTCCAACATATATCTATGTATATATATATTCACATTATATCGAATATAAAGTTGATATAATTGTCTAGGCTATGAGCTATAAATAATGGTGTGTTAGTAACAATCTTCCTTAGCAACTCATGTATCCATGTGGGTTTGACCGCTTTCCTAACATATTCTACTAGACCATATCAATCATAATCCTTAGCTTACATGTTAAAGTAGTGACATCTTACCCTTACTTCATGACATAATTTTAGGTTCAAGGGTATAGAGTAGACTTTATAATAGTCTATAAGGGCTCACACAGTGTTAGAGTAGTCTAACTATTCTCTCTAATAGTTGCAAATAACACATATAGTATGATATATGATATGTATGTTACAACGAAGCTTCCACAAAAGTGGGTTAATCACTCTTTGATGCCACATGAATCTTAGTCTAGTTGTCCCCTTAAGCACCTACTTGAGTTTCTTAGCATAATCACTCATCAAGCACCTACTTAGGATCTCACATTTAGCTTCATTCAGGCTATATGGATTTGTGGAATAATTTCATGTTTGACTTTTATGTCTCATCTTAACCTAGCTAAGGTGATGTTCCAAATATATAATTTATTTTGCTTACCATCTAAGCGCTAAAGTGATTGCCCATGTGAATGCACCAATCCAAGCTTGGTGACAATCAAATAATGTATGTTGGTGTTATTAATTAAACTAAAATGGAATGCACATCTATGAAGAATAAATGCATAAGATACCCATAAATAAAATGTTAATTCAAGAGGTGTTTAAAAATAAAATACATATCAAAGTTTACAAAGTCCCAAACTCCTCACTTGAGTTTGAAAGACTTTTTTAATATATATATGTTTCAAGACTACCTCTCTCTATGTAACAATGTCTCAAATATAGTGAAAACAAATATCTATGTATTTGGTTCTACCATGATATTTAGGATCCTTACTATACGCTAAAACAACCATGCTATCAATAAGAATAGTGATAGACTCTTTGGTTAGAGTCATTACTTTTAGGTATTGGAAGAATCTCCTTAACTGGACCATTGTGAAACCCGAAATACTCCATTCCTTGGCCTCAAATTATGTAAGGTGCATGCATTCTATCTTAGTATTTTCTAGATTTATCATAGTGGAAACATGTTGTATAAAAAACCATATTATGATTTAGATTTAGAGATTAAAGTTTCATACTTGCGATTAGGATGTTCCCATATCAAATCCCACCCAATGAAGATGTTGAAAACCGTAATAGTTGTCATAGACCTTGTCTACCCAACTATGTTCCACCCAATCTCTCCCTTCATGGATCTAGGCATAAGAGAAAGGTGGACTTCCCTTTCTCCCATGAGGGTCGCTAGGGTTTTTCTTTAAAGGCTTTTTAGAAGAAGTAAAGAAAAAAAAAAAAATCCTAAACCTTTAAGGGGGTTTATACAAGGCTCCGTATGAACTTAAGTGACTTAAGCCCAAATTGGACTTTGGTCACCTAATGTATCTCGCTTAGGTCCTAATTAATTAATTAGCCTTAATTGGATCTAATTAATTAATTAGTTTAAACCAATCTAGAAAAAACTATTCACAAGATCTAGTACAACCTTGTTTTTTTTTTTTACCAAAACACCCTTATGTACACTTATAAACTACAAACCCAAATCCCTAAAATAAAGAATGCCACCTTGAACTAGGAGCTCGAGTAGAGACCACTGGGACCTATAGGAAAATATTGGCTCTATTAGAATCTAATTCTAAAGTTAACTCAACACTTCACTAAAGAGAGTCAATTGTACTCTAGTATCCTATGAAATTACAAGAAGTTAAAGCTTGGGTTTGTGACCTATTATTCATTATAAGCGGACTCTTTATGAATTGGTGTCCATAATCTAATAGGATAGTGTTATCAATCCTTACCTTTCCAATCTTTGAGTTATGTATTCTCATATTATGTGATCAATTCTCATACTCTAGCTCATAAAAAGTATATTTCAAATTCCAATTAAGGAATTATTGTAACCATAGATTTCATGATCACATGTCTTTTGAATCATCCAAAGGAACACTCTGTCTTAATCTCATGAGAAATCATGTTGCTTTTATTAAGAATACTTGTTGCCATCAACCTCCATTAATAGTGACCCGATTTGTAGAGATATATGACTATATTAGGGTTTCATTTATAAGTCGAATCTTCTTGTTAATTTCAGCATAAGCTAAATATTATCTCAAGGTTTAAAGTATATGTAATATATAGCTTGGTGAATCATGACAATTCGATACCTTATGTTATGATTTATCATAGGTCATATTTAATGTGTAATCATATAAACTAGTGTACTCACCGTGGGAAACCTATTCTGATGACCAAGACAAGTTATCCTTCTAATTTGGAGGTAGTGCACTACAACCTTTACTTGATTGCCTAAATTCATGAACCAACTTTTAACTACTTATCATCTTGCAAGAAAATTTATATCCATTAAATTACAAAAAGTTTCATATTATTTATATTCATCCATATTTGCATACATTCACATCCAATCAAACATACATAAGGAAATAAAAAACATATATAGAAATAAATAAAAAAAGTTCCAATGGTTAAGGGGTCATGTAGTAAATAATTTTGGTAGATTCATCTTAGAATCAAATAACCAAAACTTGCCAAAAATCACCTACAAGACTACTAACAAAGATTGAGCCCAATAAGAGGCTTAAAATTGAGCCTAAACAACCAAAAAGAAGTTGACTTGAACTCAATCCCAAAATAGCATGCCTTTTGCACATTGCTTCAGTGAGTCATATTTCCCTTCTTAATTTTCATTTCAGCTGGAGTACTGTTGGAAATGTTGAATTCCTAACTTCTTAAACTTTCAAAACCATTTGTGCCTTGCCCTAAGAAACTTATAGGTGGTAACCCAAATTTTGAGTTAAAAGCCAGAGTTACTATGTTGCTATGGATATGAGAGAGAGAGAAAGAAAACTTTCAATTTCATGTTGGGTAGTGGCAGCACAAAGTTGTTCATGATGACACCCATAAGAGGCCCAAAATTGAGCCTAAACAACCAAAAAGAAGTTGACTTGAACTCAATCCCAAAATAGCATGCCTTTTGAATATTGCTTCAATGAGTCATATTTCCTTTCTTAATTTCCATTTCAGTTTGAGTACTGTTGGAAATGTTGAATTCCTAACTTCTTAAACTTTCAAAACCAATTGTGGCTTGCCCTAAGAAACTTATAGGTGGTATCCCAAATTTTGAGTTAAAAGCCAGAGTTACTATGTTGCCATGGATCTAAGAGAGAGAGAGAGAGAGAGAGAGAGAGAGAGAGAGAGAAAGAGAAAGAGAAAGAACTTTCAATTTCATGTTGGTAGTGGCAGCACAAAGTTGTTCATGATGACACCCATAAGAGGCCTAAAATTGAGCCTAAACAACCAAAAAGAAGTTGACTTGAACTCAATCCCAAAATAGCATGCCTTTTGAATATTGCTTTAATGAGTCATATTTCCCTTCTTAATTTCCATTTCAGTTTGAGTACTGTTGGAAATGTTGAATTCCTAACTTCTTAAACTTTCAAAACCAATTGTGGCTTGCCCTAAGAAACTTATAGGTGGTATCCCAAATTTTGAGTTAAAAGCTAGAGTTACTATGTTGCCATGGATCTAAGAGAGAGAGAGAGAGAGAGAGAAAGAGAAAGAGAAAGAACTTTCAATTTCATGTTGGTAGTGGCAGCACAAAGTTGTTCATGATGACACCCATAAGAGGCCTAAAATTGAGCCTAAACAACCAAAAAGAAGTTGACTTGAACTCAATCCCAAAATAGCATGCCTTTTGAATATTGCTTTAATGAGTCATATTTCCCTTCTTAATTTCCATTTCAGTTTGAGTACTGTTGGAAATGTTGAATTCCTAACTTCTTAAACTTTCAAAACCATTTGTGGCTTGCCCTAAGAAACTTATAGGTGGTAACCCAAATTTTGAGTTAAAAGCCAGAGTTACTATGTTGCCATGGATCTGTGAGAGAGAGAGAGAGAGAGAGAGAGAGAGAGAGAACTTTCAATTTCATGTTGGTAGTGGCAGCACAAAGTTGTTCATGATGACACCCATAAGAGGCCCAAAATTGAGCCTAAACAACCAAAAAGAAGTTGACTTGAACTCAATCCCAAAATAGCATGCTTTTGCACATTGCTTCAATGAGTCATATTTCCCTTCTTAATTTCCATTTCAGTTTGAGTACTGTTGGAAATGTTGAATTCCTAACTTCTTAAACTTTCAAAACCATTTGTGGCTTGCCCTAAGAAACTTATAGGTGGTAACCCAAATTTTGAGTTAAAAGCCAGAGTTACTATGCTGCCATGGATCTGAGAGAGAGAGAGAGAAAAAAAACTTTCAATTTCATGTTGGTAGTGGTAGCACAAAGTTGTTCATGATGACACCCATGATGCTACCAATTTCCACCCTAAAATGCACTTAAGACCAACCTCAAATTGTAGTTCATAATTGCATCTACATCCAACTTGTATGGCGGTAATGAATGGCATCAAAACCAACCCATGCAATTGCCCATTGTCCACATAAAAAAATAGGAACTTTCTCAATGGAAAATTAGTAACTTTAACTATAGAAAAATAACAACTTTCTATAATAAAGTTCAACACTTAGATTCATCCATGTTTAGTTCATGAGTGCATCAAATTTTTTCCACAAAATCAATTCAAAGAGACTCAAATTTATGTGGTAGTAGCAACCCACTATGGCACCAATAATTAGCCCCAAGATGCACCTTGGTACAACCACAAACATGGATTAAGGACATAGTAGTTTGTGGTTCTTTTCATCATTTTTTTTCTAGTCATTCAAAGAAAAAAAATTGATTTTCTTTTCCACAGACATTGATCGCCTTGATTCTTCATAAATGATGTTCCGATAAAAAATTAATCGTTGTTGAAATCAATGAGAAATTATTTTCTTATAGCCCTTCGTAGATGATAAAAAATTTAACTTTACATCACAAATAATTATCTCATTCAATCATCACATACAATAATAACAAAAAAAAAAAAAAACATGCATGTGTCCTTTGGCTATGGGATAATATCAAGATTGCAAAAAAGATGTTAGCACAGCCTAAATAAAAATCTAAGCATGCTTATAAGATACACTTTAATACAAATTGTTGGCATCTTAGATCTATGCAATAGAAATAATATCAATTTATTTCTTAAAAAATTGATTTTTAGGATTAAAAATTCAACCTTTAGGGTTTGAATGTTCCTAGATCTTAAATTTCAAGTGTTGATGACCTTGAAGACCTAATTAAGATCTTCCACTCGATGATTCATTCTTTAGCTTAAGCATAGAGATGGTGAAAATCTTTGAAGGTAGAGGTTAGAACTTTCTTTAAAACGTGAAAGAGAGAATGTACCCTAATCCCATAAGGGGTATTCATAGGGTTTCTAGTGGGCTTAAGTGATTTAAGTCCATCTTGGGCTTGGGTCACTTAATCGAGTCTAAAAAGAGTCATAATTAATTAATTAATGTAATAGGACACCAATTAATCAATTAACATAATCCATAGATGTTGTCTACTAATTCTTGTGTAATCATAAACTTATAGTCGATTGAATCCTCATAAAACATGCGAGCAAGGTATATGAGATTAAATGGAGACCATTAGGATCCATTGGATAGTATTGACTCCTTCATAATCCAAATTTGAAGTTGACCCAACATTTCACAACAGAGAGTCAACTCACTCCAATACCCTTATATATGTATATTACAATGAGACATTAAGTGGTCAAACTTGTGACTTGCTATCCATTGTATATAGACTCCCCATGAATTAGTGTTTGTAATATAATAAAGTGAAAGTTATCATCCTCTCACAATTACCTCTATCATCCTTGAGTTCTAAATCCTCCTATAGTGTAGTTAATTGACATATCTTAATTCACTAGAGCTAATGTTAAGTTTCACTTGAGGAACTACTATGACCATAGTTTACCTGAACAAACCTTCTTAGGATTACCCAAGAGAACACTCTATCTTAATCCTAAGAGATATCATGGTGCCTTTACTAAGAATACCTATCATCACCAACTTCTACTAATAGTGACCAAACATATAAGGAATATATGATCACTTTAGGATCTCACTTGTAGGTCAAAACCCTTGCTAATTTTAGTATAAACTTAATATTCTCTCAAGATTGAGAGATAATACAACATAATAACTTGGTGAAGTCATGACTACTTGATAACATTACGTCATGACTCATCACAGGTCATGTCTAATGTGTAACCATACACACTAGTGCACTCATAATGGGAATCTCATCTTGATGACTAAAAATAGTCATTTTTCTAATTAGGAGGTAGTGTGTTACAACCTCTAATGCATGACCTAAGTCCATGAATCGACTATGAATAAGTCATCTACTTGCAAGGAACCCATGAATTGGATATTTCGTGCAGCTACTAATGCACCTAAGTCATGTACAATATAAGATATGCTAGATGAGAATGCTCATAAAGTACAATGCATGGATGCATCATTCGTGTAACTTCTAATACACCTAATTCATGTAGAATGTAAGAGATATTAGGCGAGAATCTCATAAAGTACAATGCATGAAATAAAGATAAATAAAAGTGAAACACAAATATCATTAAATAAATAATGAGTTCCAATGTATTACATCATGTTATTCTTTTAAGAGCTCTATCCTAACAGCTTTAAGATCCTTTAGGTAGATGACAATCTACTCAATGAAAATTTTGTCTAGACATTGTCATTAATCAAGATCTAGTTGTCTAACTAGTAATAAATGAAAATATAGAAGGGGTGCAATATATTCTTGGAATTAAAGTACTTTAGGGACTACATGAATATGAAAAGTGTGTTATATCATCAACACTAACAAGCATTTAGTCAAGTGCATGATGCAAGACTTTAAGAAGGGTTTGCTACCCTTAAGTTTGGATTTTTTTTTTTTAAGTTTAGTTTCCTTGGACATTTGACAAGAAAAGTCGCATTAAGGTCGTATCCTCTGCCTCTACAAAGGGTAGCCTTATATATGTGATGCTATGTCTTAGATCGGATATTTGCTTTGTGATGGGGCTAATGAGTAGATATTAGCTCAATCCATGATTAGGGTCTTTAGTGGATATTAAACATATACTTAAGTATCATATGAGAGCAAGAGAATACATGCTTGTGAGTCATTGCAATGAATTAGTATTCCTTAAGTGTTAAGAAATTAGACTTTTAGTTTGATGAGGACACTCATAGGTTTGCCTCTAAATGATATTTGTTGCTGCTTCTAAAACAACAAAGAAAGTCTTTTGACTTACAATGTTCCTTTTGGAACTATGGGTAGTTCTCTTGGTTGTACCGTCCATGATCTTGTTTTGTGATAACAGTGAGGCGTTGACATAATCTAAAGAACCAAGTACCATTAGAAGAGAAAACACATAGAGAGGAAGTGTTACCTTTTTTGCAAGATAGTTCAAAGAGGTGATATGATAAAGGAACATATTTTTTCTATGGTACTTAGTTTACTTTTATGGCTAGTGAGAGTTTTTTAGGATAAAGCCTTTAAAAGCAAGACATGATGTAACAAAGTTAGGCATGAACTTCTACTTTTCTATCCATCGTTTGCATTGATATTGATTTAAGTATTCGATCCCAAATCACTTGCATTGTAAATGACTTGGATACATTAGGAGTTGTAGAGAAAATACAAGTTATGGGTTCCTAGTAAGATGATAAGTAGTCCATTGTCAATTTATGAATTTGGGTAACACAATAAATATTGTAGTGCACTACCTTCTTATTGGAGGGATGACTTGTCATAATTGCTGGGATGAGTTTTCCATGAGAAAATACAAGTTATGGGTTCCTAGTAAGATGATAAGTAGTCCATTGTCAGTTTATGAATTTGGGTAACACAATAAAGGTTGTAGTGCACTACCTTCTTATTGGAGAGATGACTTGTCATAGTTGCTAGGATGAGTTTTCCATGATATGTACACTAGTGTGTATGGTTACACATTGGATAGGACCTACTGAGTTGTCATGATTCCCCAAGTTAGTATATTGCATGAACTCTTAACCTTACAATGATATTGAGCATGTGCTGAAATCAACAAGAGACTTTGACATATGGGTGAAACCCTAATACGCTCATATAATCTTACAAATTAGGTCATTGTTGATTAAAGCTAGTGACAATAGGTATTCTCAATAGAGACACCATAATATCTTATGAGATTGAGACAAAGTGTCCCCTTGCGTGATTCAAAAGACATGTGATCATGAAATCTATGGCTGTAGTAATTCCCTAAGTAGAATTTTACATATACTATTTTATGAGTTAGAGTATGTCTGTTTGATCACATAATAAGGGGATTTGTAACTCAAAGATTGAAATGTAATCTTGATTGTTGATACTACTATCGTATTAGATTATGATCACTAGTTCATGGCAAGTCTACATACAATGAATGGTAGGTTACAAACTCGAGCTTTAGCTCGTTGTAAATTCATAAGATATTGGAGTGTAGTTGAGTCTCTTTAGTGAAGTGTTGAGCCAACTTTAGAATTAAATTTTGAGGGAGCTAGTGTTTTCCTATGGATCCTAGTGGTCCCCGCTTGAGTTCATAAGTCATGAAGGCACATTTTATTTAAGGGATTTAGGTTTCTGGTTTATAAGTGTACATAAGAATGTTTTGATAAAAATGCAAGGTTATATTAAATTTTATGAATTGAACTTTCTAGATTAAGCTAATTAATTAATTGGAACCCAATATGACTAATTAATTAATTAATTAGGACCCAAATGAGCTAGATTAGATAACCCTAACCCAATTTAGGCTTAAGTCACTTAAGTCCATAAGGAGCCTTATATAAACCCCTATAGGGGTTTTGGGTTTAGATTTTTGCCCTTTTTTTGTCTTCTAGAGAGCCACTAGAGAGAAACCCTAACCACTCTTAAGGAAGAAGATAAAAACACCAACTTTTCTCATGCTTAAACCAATGTGAGGAAATATTGGGTGGAAGAACATTGGGTAGATGAGTTCTATGATGTTTTTTTGACTTCTTCATCGACTTGAAAATGATTTGGGAACATCCATATTGTAGGTAAGAGCTCTAACCTCTAGATCTAATATCTATTTTGGTTTTGATAGCCATAGTTTGCTACTATTGTAGATTTAGAGAACCTTAGGATAGAAACATGCATCCTGTGAGAGTTAGGGCCAGGGAACGAAGTAATCCGAGGTTCCTAGCATAGTTCACCTTCTCACTTCTTTGTTGTGATCTCAGGGCGGTTCCAGTTTTGCAACATCACCTCCACATGATCTTGAGCTATAGTAGCCCTTACATGGTTTTAGATGAAGTTTTTATTTTTTATTTTTTTATTTTATATTTTAATTATAGCTAGTTTGCCTCAATTTATTTTGTGTTCTTGTTTTAGTTTGTACTTATTCACAATTCTTTGTCTTATATCTAGACTCTTTGTACATAAATGAATATCACTTTGCTTACCTTCTCTCTCTCTCTCTTACTTACGTATACTACTTAATTTATCTTATTTCTCTTTTTCATTTTTATGACAAAAAAGGGAGATTGGTTGATTATTGATGAGTGAATGATGGATATTGATTGTGTGCATGACTCACATCCATTTACTTTTACTATGATTTGATATTGGTTATAGTTTTATTATTTTTCTCAAACATTGGTTTACCTTGGTATTTGGTCGGTTGGTGTGTGCAAGTCATAGGTATCTTTAGATTGTTCATGCTTGGATGAGTTTTGATCGTCATATGCTTGTTTGAGAATGATTTGGTCTAGATGAGTGTTATTAAGAGATTCGTAAACTCCATTTGAGAGTATTAAGAGGTTTATATGATCTTTATTTTTTCACAAAATTGTATAAGGGGGACATTGTTGATACATTAAGCTACGTATTTTAAAGTTGATAGTTTTACTCTAGACAATCTGGCATATGACCTTTCTAAATTATGTCTTACTCTGCATTGAAGACTCAAGATTACTACATAATGAATCAGGATAACATAGACAAGCATAGAAAGATCTAGGAAAGGCAAGTTGGAGTTAGTTAAGACATGGTGTGGATGGTGGTTTTTAAATGAAACTAAAATATTTTAAAATAGGTTTAAAAGAACTTTTTGAGTGCTCAAGCACTAGAGAGCACTCAAGCATTCTAAGGGCACTTACGCGCTAATGGTAGAATTCTGTAGAATTTTGGAATATTGATTTTCTAATTTTAAAAGGTTTTATTTTAGGAAAATTCCAGATCTTGTCCACCGTATTTTTTGCATTGTAAAAAGAGATTTTTCTCTTGGATACAAACATTGGAAAAAACCTAGCTTGCCTTCACATTCCCGAAACTCTAAAAAACATTTATCTTTGCATTCATTAGATTATGTAGGAGATTTACATTCATTCAAGCGTTGAGATAAGATCCACTAGGAACACGTGTGAGGCTTTGTCACGGATGTAACGTTTGGTATAGGTGTTGTGAGTAAGACTTAAGGATAACATCCACCAAGTAAATTTGTATGTTAGTCTTTCATATAGTGGATTTATGGTATGTGACCCCATGGTTTTAACATCCACAAGGTCTCTTGACAGATTGTGTGAGTGAGTAGGTTTCTACATAAAAAAATTCCCATGTGTTTGGTGTTAATTTCTCTTTGCACTTCCCTGTATTAAAAGGAGATTGTTAAATAATTAAAGATATTTAATTTTGGACTAAAAAAGTTTAAGCACCTATTCACCCCCTCTAGGTGTTCTCGACCTCTATACTATCAAATATTAGTCTTAAACCTAATTTTCAAGTTTTAATGCAAATTTATTTGACTTAATATAGTTGTAGGGCAGAAAGTTTTTGAGTTGAAAAGTGATATCAATACATAAATCAGTTATGCCAAATCGAAAATTCCAAATCCTATGTCACTAAGATTAAATTTTTTTATTTCGACATATTGCCTTCTACTAGTGGTTATGCAAAATCATAACTGTTAATGAAATCAGTATTTGAATCAAAATTTCTGATTCCAATGGAAAATGACTATTTTCTATGCCAAGATTTCCAACACAACCCATTATTTTTGGGTAGTTGAGACTAGGGTTGCAACTTGGATGGGTTGGTTCGATTGATTACTAACCTGAGCCCAACCTGAATTAAGAAATGATCAACCCGAACTTAACCTAATCCAAACTCTAACCCAAGGTATTCAACCCAAACCCAATACAATCTCATTTTTCTAAACTCGGATTGAGTACAGGTTGTCCAAGTTAGACTCGGTTTGATCGGGGTTGATCAAGTTGCATAATTCAAAATTTATTTACGATATTATATTTTATGAAAATTTAAATAACAAATAGGAAAAATTTCAAGATGACAACAAAAGAATAAACATAAATTTATATATTTTTAAAAATAATGAAAACATATAATATAATATAATTTGATATTTTTTCTTAAGAATAGAAAAAAAAATGAATATTATTATATGAGATAAGTTGTATTATAAATATTATAAAAACATTAAATCCGGTTTGGGTTAGGCTTGGGTTGTTTGAATCTTAACCAACCCAAATTGAGTTTCGAAAAAACCTAACTTAAGCCCAACTCAAGTATTGAAAATAATTGCCCAAACCTGCTCAAATTTCAAGTTAGATTCGGGTTGGATCAATCATCCTACCCAAATTGCACCCCCTAATTGAAACTAGATTTATAGAGCTACTTTGGTTGGGCTTCTGTTGAAAACTCTTCAAAATAGAAGTTGTTATTTTGATCTCATTATAAATGCAAGTCAAATTGTGTAAGCCATATGTACCCTTTTTTCTTTTTGTTCAATGTAAATCATCATGGCCTGTTGATGTTTGTCATGTATATTATTTCATATAATTAATCAATGAAATATCAAAGTTCCTCAATTTACTTTCATATATTTTATTCATAAATTAATTAATGAAATATCAAAGTTTCTTTAATTTACTTAGTAGATTCAACCCACACTCCTATCCTTAGTTTGTAAACTTTAATTTTCTCTTCCTATAGTCACTTAAAAATTGTATTTCTCATTTTGTTTTTATTTTAAAAATAAAATAAGTGATCATTCCAAAAATAATTTTTTTTTAAAAAAATCTGTTTAAAGAATTAAAACCACTTTTTCCTCCAAACAAAAAGAAGAGGCTGGTCACAAAGTGGGGACACACCTTGGGCTACTATTTTCTTTTTCTTTTTCTTTTTTTTTTTTCAATTGAAGTTTGAATAAGGTTGATTTTTCATAAAATCTAAATAAAAAGGAATGCAAAAGTAAGATTATTTTTACATAAAAGTTAGTACTTTTGAAAATTTTCTTTGACATAGAATATTTGAAAATATTGTTTAAATTAAAAATAAAACCTGAAATGTAATGATAACAAGACATTAGTATCATTTTCACTATGAGAATCATCATTAAATAAGCTTCGAGAAATGATTTCCTCATAAACATATTCTAAAGTTTGCATTGGCAAATAGTTTTTTATTCATCGTGGTGCACAAAATAGCTGGCACATAGTTTTTTATTCATCGTGGTCAAAATAGCTAAAAAATACAATCATTCAGATACCCATGGCGCCACTTTGTTCCAAGAAGCATTGTCATAGCTAAGATAAAACCCATCCTCTTTCACCAGCCAAAAGACAGTCGCATGACCTGCATCTCTACTTGGGTCAAACCCATGGACAGATGCAAACTTAAAGCCAAGAATTGCGCGGACGTCATATATAGAATCTGGGGTTACACTCCATTTGAAGCTTTCGCCCAGCTTCACTACGCGCTCATCAACAGCTTTAGTTTGTGACTTGATGAGAATGTGCAATGGCACCGCTGCATTCTTTGCTGGTAAGCCATTAGTCAATTCAATATTGACGTTAGAACTCCGTACATACTCAGCTGCGCAAATGAAGTAAATCACAAGAGCCAGAGAAAACAGGCTATGATTTGCCATTCTGTGAAGGAGAGGAGATATGTTGATGAACTTCTTCCAAGCCCTCTTTTTATAGCCCAAAATGATAGGCTGTTGATGAAGATCCAATTTGATCTAGATATTATAAGCAAGGAAACTAACAAGACAATCGTTTGAAAATAGTTGACCTAGATTTACAATACTAAGACAAATTATAATCAAGAAATTAGGAGAAAATTGAGTGAATTAAATGAGTCTTAATTTGCATTAGGTTATACTTCTTTCCTATTTTACAATCTTCCTTTTAAGAAAATTTTGATATGAAATATTATAGGAATGTTTGTACCAATGAAAAAAATAATGCCTTCTTTGGCAAACAAATTTATATGGGACAAATCCTAACTAAAAGATATGACCAAGGAGAATAATTTGACAAATTCACTCATATTTATGAATTATGGAAGCTAATTAAGATATTGAAAACACTTGAGACTGTCTTTGGTTTCAGAAAGATTTGTGGAAAAAAATAGTGAAAAAAAGATATGGAAAAGCTAAAGGAAAGAAAATTAAATTTTTTAGTAATGCAACTTCCCTAACATTTGAGCAAAATGAGGAGAAAACTCTTTTAGGTTGTATTTTGGTTCATGGAATGTTTAATGTAAAGAAACTAATAAAGAAAAACTAGAGGGAAAGCATAATTTTATGTTCTTATTTAGTTTATTATGGAGAATTTAACGAGGGAAAATTAAATCATTGAGGAAAGCCTTTTTTTAATTTTTTTTTTTTAAATATTTTCTTAAGGACAGTGGAGGGAACAATGGTTTAGTTTCTTAATTTTTTCTTTTTTACCTTTTTTTTTTTTTAAATGTTACTTAAATAGAAAACTACCTTTTTTTAACATTTTCTTTCCGTCTTGAGTATTTTCTTAAAGGCCAAGTATAGAATATTATATTACCAAATATTCATAATATTATTTCCTTTGAAAGTATAAAACCTTTAATATATAAATGTTGAAATTTCTAGACATCTCATGATAACTAATTAAGATATTTACATAATAGACATATCTTTAACATTGGTTTGCCATTCTGTGAAGGAGAAGAGAAATGTTGATGAACTAAGGAAATAATTCCTATAATATTTGGTATAAGGTATTGTCATGTTTGGTCTAAAGGAAAAAAAATAATTCCTAAATTGCAAAGACAAACCCAACTTTTGGAATGAACAAAATATATGCTTATATTTTACTACCAGTTGAAGTTATATTTAAAATTTCAAAAAAAAAAAAAAAGGAAAATAAAGATATACATATATATTTTTCCAAAGAAGGCATTATTTTTTTCATTGGGTACAAACATTCCAATAATATTTCATATAAAAACTTTCTTATAAGGAAGATTATAAAATAGGAAAGAAGTATAATCTAATGCAAATTAAGACTCATTTAATTCACTCGATTTTCTCCTAATTTCTTCATTATAACTTGTCTTAATATTTTAAATCTTGGTCAACTATTTTCAAACCAATGTTGAAGATTGTCTTGTTATTTTCCTTAATTATGAAATCTAGATCAAATATTCTTCATCAACAACCTATCATTTTGGGCTATAAAAAGAGGATTAGGAAGAAGTTCATCAACATTTTGGGCTAGACATCTCATGATAACTAATTAAGATATTTACATAATAGACATATCTTTAACATTGGTTTGCCATTCTCTCCAATGGAAAAGAAACTAAAATACAACCATTGTTCTCTCCACTGTCCTTAAGAAAATATTTTAAAAAAAATTAAAAAAAAAGGCTTTCCTCAATGATTTAATTTTCCCTTGTTAAATTTTCCATAATCAACTAAATAAGAACATAACATTATGCTTTCCCTCTAGTTTTTCTTTATTAGTTTCTTTACATTAAACATTCCATGAACCAAAATACAACCTAAAAGAGTTTTCTTCTCATTTTACTAATGTTAGGGAAGTTGCATTACTAAAAAATTTAATTTTCTTTCCTTTAGCTTTTCTATATCTTTTTTTCACTATTTTTTTTTCCCACAAATCATTCTGAAACCAAAGACAGCCTTAAGTGTTTTCAATATCTTAATTAGCTTCCACAATTCATAAATATGAGTGAATTTGTCAAATTATTCTCCTTGGTCATATCTTTTAGTTAGGATTCGTCCCATATAAATTTGTTTGCCAAAGGAGGGATTATTATTTTCATTGGTACAAACATTCCTATAATATTTCATATCAAAATTTTCTTAGAAGGAAGATTATAAAATAGGAAAGAAGTATAACCTAAAGCAAATTAAGACTCATTTAATTCACTCAATTTTCTCCTAATTTCTTGATTATAATTTGTCTTAATGTCGTAAATCTAGGTCAACTATTTTCAAACGATTGTCTTGTTAGTTTCCTTGATTATAATATCTAGATCAAATAGGATCTTCATCAACAGCCTATCATTTTGGGCTATAAAAAGAGGGCTAGGAAGATGTTCATCAACATATCTCCTCTCCTTCACAGAATGGCAAATCATAGCCTGTTTTCTCTGGCTCTTGTGATTTACTTCATTTGCGCAGCTGAGTATGTACGGAGTTCTAACGTCAATATTGAATTGACCAATGGCTTACCAGAAAAGTATGCAGCGGTGCCATTGGACATTCTCATCAAGTCACAAACTAAAGCTGTTGATGAGCGCGTAGTGAAGCTGGGCGAAAGCTTCAAATGGAGTGTAACCCCAGATTCTATATATTACGTCCGAGGAGTTCTTGGCAACAAGTTTGCATCTGTCCATGGGTTTGAGCCAGGTAGAGATGCAGGTCATGCGACTGTCTTTTGGCTGGTGAAAGAGGATGGGTTTTATCTTAGCTATGACAATGCTTCTTGGAACAAAGTGGAGCCATGGGAAACTGAATGATTATATATATATTTGGTTTTTTTAGCTATTTTGTGCACCACAATGAATAAAAAACTCTTTCCCAATGCAAAGGTTAGAATATGTTTATGAGAAAATGCTTTCTCAAAGCTTATTTATGGATGATTCTCATACAATAGATAGATGAAGGAGAGAGCTTGAGTGGATTTGATTGTCATTATTAATTCCTTATTATATATTTTATCTTTCATTTTTGCAAATATAACATTTTGAACCTTCTTGCCATGGTTTTAAAAGCCGGATTAGATGGTCACGATTCCGGTTCGGTCCTATTAGTTGAGTCAGCCATCGTCCGGTGAATTAGTAGTGATCAAACGGGCAAACCAGATGAACCAGCCCGTTCCCATCACAATTTTTATCTATTTTGATAATGAGACAATTGTAATTTTTATATACCATATAAAAACTCTTAAGAGGTTTATATTGAAAAAGCTAACAGTCTTAGAAATCGTTTAATAAGTAGTTTCATATAGATAATTTTATATTAAAACTCTTTAGAGGTTTACATTGAAAAGACAAATAGTTTTAAAAATTGTTTATAAGGTAATATTTCCATTTATTCATCAGAAAAGGCGCCCCTTTTGAAGTCAAAATGGATTTTCCTTGATACCTAACATAATGCATGAAAGGATTCTTGAACAACCATAAGATTAGAAGGGCTCCATAAGATGTTGATCTTAAATGATAAGATTGATTGCGGATAAAAATGAAGATAGAGTCGTATTCACATACATGAAAATTATATAGGAATAAGAAAAATCTTTGATTCCTTTTTGAAAAAATGGAAATTGATTTCTTTGGAGTAATCATACTATTCCAATTATGATACTCGTGTAGAAAGAATCGTAATAAATGCAAAGAAGAGGCATCATATAAGGTAAATCAATAACTTTTATATAAGATATTCTAATTTTATATAGATGAATATGATTTTAAATTTTAAAAAACAGGAATGTATCTAAAAATATAATATATTTATTGTTGTAAAACAAGGACAAATATAATGCAAATAAAAGTAGTAGAGATAAAATATATCTTACTTTGATATATAATATGGAAGAAAGAATCAAAGAAGAGAATTGAGAAAGTGAAAGAAAGAGAGAGAGAGAGAGAGAGGATGAGAGGAAGAAGATGCTCTTACATGGGGTGTAAGAAGCCTTTTATAGGCTTCATAATATGAACTCCCATTACTCATCTTAAAGATGAGTAAATGGAGTTCATAATGGCCATCAATGTGGTCATTCACTACTCTTCATTTACAACACTCCCCTTGGATGACCACCAAATTAAAAGAATATGCCTCATTAAAACCTTGCTAGTAAAAAACCCTATAGGAAAAACCTAGCGAAGGAAAAAGAGTACAATATTCTTTTCTTGGTATATTAGGACTGCCTCGTTAAAAACCTTGCCAGTAAAACCCAGTAGGACAAAACCTGGACGAAGGAAAAAAGAGTACAGTACACTAACACCCTTTTACAAGCATACTCCCCCTCATGTCGATATCCTTGAGTTGACGCATTCCAATCCTGTGTATTAACTTCTTGAATGTTGAGGTTGGAAATGATTTTGTGAATAAATCTGCTAGATTATCACTTGAGCGTATTTGTTACACATCAATTTCACCACTCTTCTAGAGTTCATGTGTATAAAAGAATTTTGGTGAAATGTGTTTAGTTCTATCTTCTTTAATATAACCCCCTGTTATTTGTGCAATGCATGTAGCATTATCTTCAAATAATATTGTCGGGTCACCTTTGATAGAGGGGAGTCCACATGATTCCCGAATATGCTGGATCATAGATCTTAGCCATATACATTCACGACTTGCTTCATGAATTGCCAGTATTTCTAAATGATTTGATGATGTGGCCACCATTGTTTGTTTGACAGATCTCCATGAAATAGTAGTACCATTGCAATTAAACACATACCCTGTTTGTGAGCTACCTTTATGTGGATCTGAAAGATATCCTGCATCTGCATATCCAAGCAATTGTTGCTTTGATTCCCTTGAGTAAAATACACCCATATCAGTAGTTCCGTGAAGATAACGCAATATATGTTTGATACCATTCCAATGTCTTCGAGTTAGAGCGGAAATGTATCTTGCTAATAAATTGACAGAAAAAGCAATGTTTGGACGTGTATAATTGGCAAGATACATAAGTGCACCAATAGCACTAAGATATGGTACTTCAGGACCAAGTAACTCTTCATCCTTTTCGCAAGGATGAAATGGGTCATTTTTCACATCAAGGGATCGGACAACCATTGGAGAACTTAAAGGATGCGCTTTATCCATATAAAAACGCTTCAAAACTTTCTTAATGTATGTTGATTGATGTACTAAAAATCCATTTGGAAAATGCTCGATCTACAGGCCGAGACAAAATTTTGTTTTTCCAAGATCTTTCATCTCAAATTCCTTTTTAAAGTAATTTGTTGTTCTTGTGAGCTCTTCAGGAGTTCCAACAAGATTTAAGTCATCAACATACACTCCAATAATTGCAAATCCTGTTTCTGATTTCTTAATGAAGATGCATGGGCATATAGGGTTATTCACATACCCTTCTTTTAGCAAGTATTCACTAAGGCGATTGTACCACATGCGTCCAGATTGCTTTAATCCATACAAGGATCGTTGTAACTTAATTGAGTACATGCTACGAGGCTTTGTATTATTTGCTTCAGGCAATTTAAATCTTTCGGGGATTTTCATGTATATATCATTATCCATGGATCCATATAAATATGCTGTAATAACATCCATGAGACGCATATCCAGTCCTTCTGAGACTGCCAAACTAATTAAGAAACGAAATGTGATTGCGTCCATGATGGGAGAATATGTTTCCTCGTAGTCAATACCAGGTCTCTACGAGAAACCTTGTGCTACTAATCGTGCTTTATATCTTATGATCTCATTATTCTCATTGCGCTTTCACACAAATACCCATTTGTACC
This sequence comes from Vitis riparia, assembly GCF_004353265.1. Lineage (NCBI taxonomy): Eukaryota > Viridiplantae > Streptophyta > Magnoliopsida > Vitales > Vitaceae > Vitis > Vitis riparia. Next base: position 29,371,249 of record NC_048448.1, on the reverse strand, counting down.
CAATAGGCTTTACATCTTTAGGTGTTTGGACTACAGGTCCAAAAACTTCTCATTTTGTTAATGAGTTTAATTCTGCCTGTATAGCTTCTTTCCATTTTGGCCAATCATTTCTATGTCGACATTCTTCCATATTTCATGGTTCGGGATCTTCATCATTTCTTATGATATCAGAGGCCACTTGGAAAGCAAAAATATTGTTAATAACAATATTATTTCGATCCCATATTTCTCCCGTTTGTACATAACTTACTGAGATCTCACAATTTTCAGGTACCTGTGCCTCTTTAGGGGCTTCTTGTTCAATATGTGCCTCTTCAGGGGCTTTCTGCATTATTTGTGCCTCTTTTAAGGCTATAGATTTATCAATTTTAAACTGATCAGTCATTTTGATGGTCTCTTCTAAAGTGCCAAGTTTTTCTTGGTTCTCCTCTTCTGGGGAGTTACATCCTTTGAGCCGACAGGTCTACCACGCTTCAGGCGTATCTTAGATTCATTTGTTAAATGTCCTACAGGGACATCAATCCGTGCTGGAGTATTTGCAACCGGGATAGGTGACTTTGTCACTTTCTTTGTATCAATGAATGCATCTGGTAATTGATTTACAAGATTTTGCAAATGAATGATCCTTTGAACTTCTAGTTCACATTGATTTGTACGAGGATCAAGATGGGTCATAGTAGATGCCTTCCAACTAATTTCTCGTTGTTCTTCAGGAATCGACTTTTCTCCCCCTAATGATGGGAAAACACTCTCATTAAATTGACAATCCGCAAAGCGGGCTGTAAAAACATCGCCTGTCAAAGGTTTAAGATATCTTATGATAGATGGAGAATCAAAACCTACATAAACCCTAAGTCTTCATTGGGGACCCGTTTTAGTGCGTTGTGTAGGTGCAATTGGTACATATATTGCACAACCAAAGATTCGTAAGTGAGAGATATTTGGTTGTTTGCCAAGCACAAGTTGTGAAGGGGAGTATTCATGGTAAGTTGTAGGTCGAATACGGACTAAAGCTGCAGCATGCATAATAGCATGTCCCCAAGCGGAAGTAGGTAATTTGGTTTTCATTAGTAATGGTCGAGCTATTAATTGGAGACATTTGATGAAGGATTCTGCTAAACCATTTTGGGTATGAGTATGAGCAACAGGATGCTCAATATTTATCCCTACTGACATGCAATAGTCAATGAATGTTTGAGAAGTAAATTCGCCAACATTATCAAGACGTATTGTCTTAATTGGATAATCTGGAAATTGTGCTCGTAATTTGATTATTTGTGCAAGGAGTCTAGCAAAGGCTACGTTACGTGTACAAAGGAGATAAACATGTGACCACCTAGTAGAAGCATCTATTAAGATCATAAAAGAACATAATGGTCCACATGGTGGATGGATAGGTCCACATGGTAGATGGATAGGCCCACATATGTCCCTATGTATTCTTTCTAAAAAGATTGGTGACTCAGATATGACTTTAGTAAAAGATGGTCTGATTATCAATTTACCTTGTGAGCAGGCAGCACATGAGTATTCATTGGGTGAAAGAATCTTTTGGTTCTTTAGTGGATGCCCATGTGAGTATTCGATTATTCGACGCATCATTAAAGACCCTGGGTGACCTAACTTGTCATGCCAAAGGACAAAAACTTTTGGGTAGTTGAACTTCTGGTTCACGACAACATATGATTTAATAGGCTTTATAGTTGTATGATACAACCCAGAGGAGAAAGCCGGGAGTTTTTCCATTATAAGCTTCTGGCCAGATATAATGGAAGTAATGTAAAGATATTCTACATTATCTTCATTCATAGTTTCAATATGATATCCATTTCTGCGGATATCTTTAAAACTAAGCAAATTTCTTCTTGATTTGCTAGAATATAACGCGTCATTTATATAGAATCTAGTTCCATTTGGCAACGTTATGTTTGCTCTTCCAGAGCCTTCAACTAAGTTTGTAGTACTAGATATGGTACTTACATTAGCTTTTATTAATGTCAATTCGAGGAAATATCTTTTATCTCGAAGAATTGTGTGCGTGGTCACACAGTCTGTGAGACATACATCATCCTCATTCATCTTGAGACCAAATAACACATGGATTTTAGATATAACAAAAAAAAAACAAGGCATAATGTAAATAACAAAGTAAATCAGATGTAAATATAAGACATAATAATATATTATTTCATATATAAAGTAACATCAATCAATGTAAATTTTCTCATCCTTTATCAAATGGTCTGTTTTTTCATTGGGACCTCCAAAGAAATCAATGTCATAGTAGGTTAGGTCCAATCCATCACCATCGATAAAATTCATCACTATCTCTTTTCCTTTAGCTTTTATTGATGCTTGGTAAAGGTCGACCAAATGTTTGGGTGTACGACAAATACGTGACCAATGCCCCTTCATATCACATCTATAACAATTATTCTCATGGTTCTTAGGAGGTTTATCTTGTAAACGCTTCCCATTTTCTTGTTTTGCCTCAGTATTGTTCCATTTCATATTATTCCACTTTTGGTGGTGCAATGAGGCTTTCATTTTTTTAGAATTATTATTATAAGAACCATGGAATCGGGGATTTCTTCCACGACCACAACCACGTTCTCATCCACGCCCACGAGTTTGGGACGATATTGCATTCACTTCAAGGAATGATTTAAATCTAGTTGGATGAGACTGGTGATTTTTCATCAAAAACTTTTTTTAAAACCTTCATGGAGACGATGATGAAGGAAAATCAGTGTTTTTGTGCGATCTTACAGGGATGCTTGATTTCATTTTTTGATCATAGCTCCAAGATTCATTGCATCAAGATGTATTTTAGCATCAAGGATCCAAGATAGATAGTTCTTTCCCGAAATGTCAAGTGCCACAAATTCGAGTTTTGTGATATTCGACATTGTCAAATAACTTCATATATATGACAAAACAATATTATTAGAATCAATTATAATAAATTGATAGCATTGGTATAAATTTGATTATAAACAAAATCAAATAATTTGTTTATAACTTTTAACAATGTGTAACAAAATAAATCAACAATAATATAAATATGTAAAATTTTATTCTATATAAATAACTTCAAGTTTAAGATACGAGAATTACCTTCAGAGCAATTCGTGCTGATAACGTGTTGTAAAATAAGGACAAATATAATGCAAATCAAAGTAGTAGAGATAAAATATATCTTACTTTGATATATAATATGGAAGAAGGAATCAAAAAAGAGAATTGAGAAAGTGAAAGAAAGAGAGAGAGAGAGAGAAAGGATGAGAAGAAGAATTTTTCTTTCTTTTCTTGGGATGCTCTTACATGGGGTGTAAGAAGCCTTTTATAGGCTTCATAATATGAACTCCCATTACTCATCTTAAAGATGAGTAAATGGAGTTCATAATGGCCATCAATGTGGTCATTCACTACTCTTCATTTACAACATTTATAACTTTATTTGTATTATATTTATGAATTTATATTTATTTCAAAAATTAAAAACCTAAAGTTATCATGGTATTGCAAACTAAAGTATCTAAAACTTTAGTAGAAGTAAGCAATATATATAAATTAATCCTAGATTGAGATGTAGGATATGCATATCCCACATCATATATTAATTTTTCATTAATTCTTTATTTTTTATATTACTTAGTTTTAAAATAAATTTTTTATTATAAAATTAAATTTGTGGATAAAAAAGAATTAAAAAAATACTTATAAAACATATTGTAAAATAATATTAAAATTTAAACTTAAAAAGGACAAAAAAAAAAAGTCTAGGATATTGTGATAATAAGATAAGCATTAATATCTTATTACCATTTTCATAATTTGAGAACCACAATATTCTATAAATGAATGTTCTCCACATCTTAACTAGGATTCTCCAATTTAGGAATAATCTAAAAATGTCTCCTAATATACAAGGGAAGGAAACTTCTTGTAGTGATTTTAAAACGTTTGAACACATTTAGTTAATTTGTTTTTCTCCAAATTTAATGATAACTACAAATCTTGTAATAATTTTTTGAAACTTTTCACATATTTTGGAAATCGATGTGGATGGTCGCTTGATTTTCTCCTTAATTATAATTTGTTTTTTTCCAATTACTACATTTGCTTATATAAAGAAGACTAAGAAGAGAAGCACATCAAAATATTGCTCTTAGGGAATGGCAAATCATAGCCTCTTTTCTCTTGTTCTTGTAGTGATCAGCTTCATGTGCTTGATAGCATATGGGAAGAGTTATGATCCACTACCCACTCTTGAAGTCATGAATGGCTTACCTGAATCGTATGTATCACAGCCATTAGACATTCGCATCAAGTCACAACATAGACCCCTTGATGAGCGCACTCTCAGGGTGGGTGAGAGCTTCCAATTGATGGTTGCCACACCGACAACATATTACCTTTACACAACCCTTGGAAGCCAATCTGCCAGTGTTAGTGTATTTGAGCCAACGAGAGATGGAGGTCATAGCATAGTCTATTCCCTGGTGAAAGAGGATGGGTTTTATCTTAGCTATGACAAAGTTACTTGGAAGATAATCGATACATGGCAGAAGTGATGTATTGATCTTAGCTTTGTTTTTGGTATCACATGACTGTACTTACTTGAATAAAATTAACTTTGCCGAAGGAATTTTACATGTGGTATTTTTACGATTTCAACAGTTTTGTGCTGATTTTTTTTTATTTTGAGAAGATTCAATTTGAACGATAGAATGTGAGAATTTTTGCATGACAATACAAGTAAGCATAATTAGCATAAGTAACCAAATGTTTGAGAACAGTAAATATAATTAATCCTTACTTAAACAAAAAATTAGGGGCTTAACTTTGTCAAATGTCTCTTATCAAGTTCTCCTTCAAGACCAGCACTTTTGTAGTTTTTCCTCTTGAAGCTCACATGTTGTAGCCAGTTCTAAAAAATAAAATAAAACATAAATATAATTAGTGCAAGTGGCCCTACATTATGCCAGCTGTAAAACTACCACTTTTGCATGCTTTTTTTTTTTTCATTTTTTATTCAATGTGTTGTTTTGAACTCCACTTCTCATGTCATTCCTTGGGTTCCAACATGTAGTGTTAGAGCTAGGCCCAAAGTTTGAGTCATAGGAGCATCATACTTGGGGAATAATTGTTAGACATGCAAGAATGTTGCTCCCTAGAAATGGTGGTTCAAATATGACCTAGGCGATAAGAAGTGTAAAGGAATAATATGATTAGAGATGGGACGAACTAATTCTTACTAACACCAAGCAATAGGACAAAATGAAGCTTGAGCTTGGAGCAGAAATAGTTAATTTAGATCAAGAACTTATTAGGTCAACTGTTACCACTATTTCAAGGTAATTGCATGATCCTTCAAACATGCTTATTTCTATGAGAAGTTGTTTCATAGATTTCTGAATAAATATATACATATTTTTTTTTTACTTTTTGAATTTTGGAAAATATTTCATTTTAGACTTTTTATTTATTGGATTTGATTTTTTTTTTTTTTTTTGTATAGTTTCATTATTTTTGAAATGCATCTCTAGGGAAGATGAGGAATAAAAAGTTCTATTTGTAGTTGGAAATTTGAGAAGCTAAAATAGATAAATAAATAAATAAATAATACTCAAGTATACATAAACATCACATACATTTACCTATAGTATGTTGTCTAATATATTTTGAATAAGATATGTCTGGATGTGCCTTCAGACCATGGATATCCATATGATTTTCTCTATTTCCCTCTCCACTAGTGTATGGACCTGAATTTATTTTGAATACTAATTAGTAATTATTCTGATAAAATCTAAGGAATAAAACAAATCCAAGGAACAAAACAAATGGGTGAATGCCCATGACTTAATGTTATTACATTGTTCCTATGTTGTTGTTCTTTTAGCATGTTTATGGCCAATTCATTTTAGAGGAACACCATCTAGGTCATTTTGCAAATTTTTTAAAGCCTCAAAATCTTTGTGACTGACCATTTGGAATTGAATTTTTTCTTGTGCTTTGAGGTGCTTCTTGTACATAATCATGGAAAAATTTTGAGGAATGATTTTACTTTTCAAGAAGAATTCGTCTTTTAGAGGGAGGTCTTTTGGGTTCCCTTCTCACTTTGAAATGATCCTCAAATAAAGTAACTCAATTAAGAATACCTATTGATTCTCTTGGTTGAAATATTTTCAATAAAAGCACAATTGAACTAAACCAAAAGCCTTAGACTTGTTAATTGGATTTTCTCATAAAATACACATTTGTTTGTCAGATTGTAGTATTTAGGATTCAATAATGATCATTTCATGTAAAAAAAGGTTCTGCCTGCTAAGCACTTGTAATACCTTCAAAGGGGCCCTAAACGTCAATTTCCAAATATCAAGACATTACAATTTCATAAAAATTGAAGAAATCTAAATTACAAACTGATTAAATCAATAAATACCCATAATAAAAGGATCATTCCATAGATGAAAGCGAGTTCCTTAGGGCCCGTTTCCTCAACCTATTAATTTGACTATTTGAAAGACATGAAACAAGACTAAACTTAGGAGTAAAAACAAATCATAAGAAAACAAACATTAAAATCCAAAACTCAAATCTAATAATGCATTGATCCAATGAAAATGAAAGTATTCAATTACAACTAAAAAAACAAAAAAAAAAAGTTTGGATGATTGCAAGGCTACTAAAATAATCAGAACAAGGTTGGAAAAATATGAGGAAACCTGAACTCCTGCCGCTTCCAAAATCTCCCCTTCCAAAAGTTCTATTGTAAAGCCAAAATGAAGAACGAAGAAGGAAAAAAGAAAGACCACTGAAAATCTCTTTTGTAGGCTCCCCTAATCATGCCCTAGATGGTCTAACACGTGGATGCATCCAAATATCAAGTGGAGTATCCAATGGTTGCTTGGAAAGGTCTAAAAAAAGTGAGCCCCACGTATGTTCCTCATGTCTCTTGTGCCTATTAACTTATTCTGGTGAGATTGTTCAAACCACTTCACATTATCAACCTTAAGTTCGATCACTCAATAAAATTAAAAACCTATTGTCCCAAGTTTTTCCCAAAAGCACCATTATTAACCTTCAAAGTGAACTTTATAGATTTCCCTTTCATATTAATTTGCTTAGACAAAAGAGGAAAGTGTCTCTGCCTTTTCATTCAAAAGTTCCACATTCTAAATTCAAGTTTTAATGATTTAGGTTGAAGTCTAGTTTACCTTGAAAACTAAATGCATATTTATACCATCACCACTTAAAACCTCCTATTCTAAATAATAATTTGGCAAGCCTTTTGTGAATATTAACTTATTCGGGTGAGATTGTTCAAGCCACATCACATTATCAACCTTAAGTTTGTGAATATACTATGCCTTCTTACCAATGTAGCGGGTAGCAAAATCAGTGGCTTCCAAGCCCTACGACTTTACAACGCATGGATAGGAGATTCCCCTTAGACTCATACCCTAGTTTCCAGCTATTTACACACGTATGCTTCAACTTCATGACACCTACCTATGTTGCGAACCTCAACTCTTGCCTTAGGAGAAGAGGCTCCATTACTCAGTAGGGACTATTATAAAAAGTTATTCATAATTTTTTTTTGGGCCTTTTATACTTATATATATATACAAATGGCAAACCCAATAACAACTTTAAGGATATTATACCCAAAATTTATCGTGCAAGAGCTTAGATCCTTAAGACCTTCAACCTACCTCACTTGTTTATATACATCATGTGTGATAAATGGAGCACAAGAAATATCCACCTAGATTACTAATAATTTAGGTTTTAAGTTGAACCCAATTACTAGGTCTCTACTTAATCAAGTAATCCAACCCTTAGTCTACATGAAGCCTGGTTTCAACTTACTTATCCTCCAAAGTTTTGTTACGAAAGACCCTTAAACTATAATTTAGGGAAGACATTTCTAAAGGTTAAACAAAAATTAGATGTATGTAAATGTGAAGTATAAATATTCACAAGTGTTCTATTTTTTATTTTATTCTTTTTAAATTTTTCATTCTAACCCATCCTCTACCAAACCATATCATATCACATCATATTCATATAATAGTCAACAACTACTATAGCCTCTAACTTAACCTAAACATTGTCTTCAATGTTTTCAAGTAAATAGACAATGAAGGAATAAGACAATTTAACATCGTGGAAAAAGAATGAGTAAATGGAAGGATATTACCTCTCATAACCTTAATGAAAGTATAAGGATAACTTCGAGGATTATTTAAAAGTTATAAAAGAAACAAACTACAATGAAGCAACCATAAAATAGGGTAAACAAAATAAAGATAGGTAGATTAATTTCTTTTTTGTTCACCCTTTTATTTATTCACTTAGGTTGATTATAAAAATAGGTTCAATAAAGAGGTGTGGAAAGTTGCCCTTTTTCTTGCAAAATATGAGCTTGGTGGTCTCACAACACCACATTAGGCTTTGCCTCCCTATGCCAATGGGTGCCTTAATTTTTGAATTAACCTTTCTTTTGACTTAGAAAAATAGGGTTTTGGTTGAGGTTATGCCCAAGTATTTACCTTTGGAATTTGGCTTATTAAAAAAAAAAAAAAAATCGCTACCAAGGAAATCAACAGCCTTAAAGTTATGCATCTCAACTAAAGATTGATGGTTCCATGGATGTATTAACATGATGAAATGTGGTTTGTCAAAATTTTGGATTCCATAAAGCCCTTCCTTAATGTCTTGCTCTTCTTTTAGCTCACAAGGTTAAGGTACAACTCGTTTCCTTGGTTTTGTACATTAGGTTGAGAGGAGTTGAACTCTCCTTGCTCATGGGTAACCAAAATAGAAGTAAGTTGATATACAGAGTTTGGAATATATTGTAAGGTTGTATAATGTTAGCTTTGATGGAGGTTTGGTATTCCATGACGGTATTAGTCATTTCCTTAAACTCAATATTAGATGTTGGTGCATAGGAATAGCAACTTGGTTGAGGTTCATGGTACTAGGAATGAAGTTGTTGGAAAAAATAGGGTTCTCAATATGGAATGATCACTCCTCCTACCTAGGTTCATAGGGCTTGGGTTAAGTCTCCCAAAAGTGTCATAGGACATGTGCAAAGATGTGTGCATATATTTCCAATTATTCCTTGTATGTCTTTCAAATATTGTTACCCAACAATGTTCAACAATAAACAATTTGACCTAAACATTTTTTTTCTCTTTTTTAATTGAAAAAATTTGAACTACAAAATATAAAAAGCAACTAGAGTAGAAAGAATTCATTGAGTAGTGAGGTCAATCACAACCAAACAAACTCCCACAAAACTTCACTGCAATCTTTTTCTGTGCCCTCCCTGGCAACAATTCCCCAAAACTTGACCACTTTCAAATGAATGCGTGTCAAAAGGTGTTTCCCCAAATAAAGGGAGACGATTATAGCTTTAAAAATCTTGGTGAGTCTAGTGTTGAACCTTAGGGAGTTGATTTTAGAATTCTGTGAAATGGAGATGTGTGAGGAATGAATGATAGATTTTTAGGGAAATTCTAGATTAGTGTTTTCAATAAAGCACAATTGAAGTGAACCAAAAGCTTTAAACTCTTTGGTGAAAGCAATTGAATTATGAAGCCTTCTATGAAATTTTATATTTTCAAAAAGCCACATAGCAACTAATACCCTCAAGCAATATGTGCATAGTGTTTTTTTTTTTAAAGCTTATTTTGATGATTTATTAATATCAGCACTAAAATTTATAAACACAATTTTTCAATGCAACCTTGTTATATTAAAAATGTCAACTAAGAAAAACATTGATGCTTTTTGAATGTCAAGGCTAAGATAAACATCAAGCTCTTAATATCCTTGATTCTTAAAAAAAAATCACTATAAGAATCAGTGTCCTAAGACACTTAAGGAAAAAGAGTGCATAGAGGCAGTAACCTATGCCTCAGTACCGCCTTATGTAGATAATGCAATGTATTAAACCAAATATTTGCTTCGTTGTAGGGATGATGAGTAGATACAGTCCAATCTGGGCTTAAAGCATTGGACGACGATCAAATATATACTCAAGTATCTTTGGAGAATAAGGGATTATATGCTAGTGTATCATTGTGATGAGTTGGTACATTTTGAGTACTAGGATTCAGACTTTCAGTTTGATAAAGAGTCTTACAAATCTACCTTCAGATTTATGAACACTCTAGGTGGTGGGAATCTAAGTTGGAGAAGTGTGAATCAATCATGTATTGTTGACTTCACTATGGAAGCTGAGTATGTTGCTGCTTCTGAAGTAGCAAAGGAGGCCATTTGGTTTTGGAAGTTCCTGATAGCACTCAAGCTTGTACCCTTGGCTGCATCACCCCTAGTATTGTTTTGCGATAATATTGGCTTGATGACATAGTTTAAAGAACTAAGACACCATTAGAAGGGTAAACACATAGAGAGGAAGTATCACTTGATATGTGAGATAGTAATGAGAGGAGATGTAGTTGTGGAAAAGATAGCTTATGTGAAGAAACTGGTGGATTCCTTCACGAAGATTTAGTCTATTAGAGTCTTTGATGGTCATAGGGATAACTTAGGTATCATATGTGTTCCCAACATGCTTTAGAGCTAATGGGAGTTTGTTGAGATAGAGCCCTAGAAAATATGACATGATGTAATAAATTGAGATTATTTGTAAATTTATTTATTTATGTTTCTTGTTCCCTTTATTATCCATATGCATTAATGGATTATCTAAGCATACAAACCATATTGTAGGGAAACTAAGCCTGCTCCATTCCCATGCCCTAGATCTTAGGGTGTATGAAATCTACCCTAGGCTCCCTAGCTTTATCATACAACGGAAACATGACATTTAAAACCAAAACAAATATATATCATAGTATTAGAGACTACTACATACCTATGATCTGAATGTTCCCAGATCAATTCCTGTCGGTGTAGAATACTCTAACACTATAGATCTCGTAAATGTAATGATCTTCCATCCAATGAATCCTCCTTTTGTCTTGTCATTGAGGTGGTGGAGATCTTTAGGTTGGATGCTAGGTTTCTCTCTCAAGACTAAAGAGAGAGAATAGCAAGACTTAAGCCCTAACCCCGAGAGAATCCCCTTAAAACAAGCTCCCAAGGCCCCTTTTTATAGGGTAAGAAATGCTAGGGATCTTGACATTGGTCATGATCTTCACCAAAGCTTAAAACTTTTTGAAACCAAACCTAAACCCAAGGGACCTCAACCCAAGGTTAAGGCTCACAAAAACTAACCTAAAACACTCTTAGGAACCCTCAAAGACAAAAAAATAAAAATAAAAATAATGAGGCTTGAAAAGAAGTCAAAATGGGCCCAAAAATAGCAAATCCTAATTAATCGATTGAACCAATTGCTCGATCAATTGACTAGTTAGGTGAACTAGTTGCAATGGTTGACGAAATAGGTCAACCAATTACAACAGGCCGACTTACTAGGTCAACTAGTTGCAATAGGTCGACCTTCTAGGTTAACCAGTTACAACAAGTTGACCTTCTAGGTTAACTAGTTGCAATAGGTTGACCTTTAGGGTCAACTAGTTTCCATAGGTCGATTAGTTGAATTAGTGCCCCTTGACAAGTTTGACCCCAGAAAGGTCTTGGGTGGCCAAAAAGGGCCATATGAGCTCCAAACATGCTAAAACTTTAGGAAAACCTAGGGTACCACTAAAGTCGTGTCACAAATCCAAAAACTACTCCAAAAGGTCTTCAAATGTGGTCTAAGAGTTAGTACTAAATTTGGGTAATAGATGGACCACCAAGGAGCAAGACAAACAGATAAGCAGAAAGGAATCCTATGCGCGTACCACACGAAAGCACAAGGCTAGGGGGAATAAGTATGATGAATAGCATGTGCTAAGAGTACAAACTAGATAGTCTACACTAATGTTTCCAAGGTCTAAGATTCCCAAATTATATAGTTAAAATATTATCATGACATCGCTCAATTGTAATAAAATTAGATCATCATTATAGGTAAATTTTCTCATTTCAACCGTGTTCTTCTAACATAACTTTTTAGGTTGGGAAGTTTCCAATGTGCCCTATATGCTTATTTTGCTGTCTTGAATTTTCATGGAGTAAGAGAAATGGATTATTTTTAAAAGTTTCTCAAATTTAAATAAAAAGTCTGAACAATTATTGTTTTGATATTGGTATAACTAAAATAACTTTCAAAATTTTTATCTTAGTTATCCTTATTTAACATTAGTTACTTTTTCTTTTTTTTCCTCAAATTATCATTTTATAATTGAAATTGAAAAATCAAAATTTGATTCACTTTGAATTTGTTTTAAAAAATTATTTTTATTGAATTTTAATAGGGGGCATTCATTAATTATATTGTAGACTTAAAGCAATTTGATCTAACGAAAATTTAAGCACAAATTTCACTAATTCTTTATACACCATTTTGATATAGTATATATAACATAAATTGCTATAAATTTTAATTACATTTTCATGAACAATGTAAAAGCTGTATAAGATTGAGAAATTTTAATTAAAAGGAAAAATAGTTTTTTTTTTTTTTTTTTTTGCAATTATTACACAATTAGAAAATGTGAATGGCCAAGTTTTAAAATTTTCTTAAATATATAGCGAAAATTAATTAAATAATTCAAAATACTTTATCTATATTTATTCAATAGTTAATTTAGTGGATGATTTTAAAATAAAAGTCATCAAGTATTTCTCCAAATTACTTTAACTAAATATTCAAAAGTTATCGGCATCATATATTAAAATATTTTTTTTTACCTGGTGGTCCCCCCAACTATAGAAGAACCAAACCCTAAAAGAAGGATATATATAGTGACATAATGTTCCTCAAGACGCCAGCGGACGGCTGCAGCGAATGGCTTGTGATGTGGAATACGGTGACGAACAAAAAGAAAAGGGGGCATGCATCTTGTGATCGAGTCAATGACTTAGCAGAGGTGAGACATCTACTAACAAAGTCAATAATGATTTCTATTTTCATGATCGATTTGTATTTTAGTTATATAACAATTTTCGATTAGATATCAATGAATCAGTAACATCAATTTTAAAAAGTTTTATGATTAAGAGTGTGTTTGATAGATATTTTAAAAAGTATTTCTAGTCCTTATAACATTTAAAAAATAAAAATTTTCAAGTATTAAAAATATTAAAAACACTTTTTAGAATTACCATACATATTATTGATTTACAACAGTTTTTTAATATAGTGATTTCCCATCTATATAACATAACATCATTATAATTATTGGTTTCCTAGAAACTAATAATTTTTTTAACCTTGGTTTTAGATGTGTCATTTGCTTTAGAGACAAGAGTCATACTTCATTAAGAATTATTTTCATGTGCTAAATTGTCAAGAATACAGTAGCATCCCTCTCATATAAATCAAATTCACAAATTTTTTTTAAAGATATAGTTAATTATTTAGATTAAATGTGAAGATTAACTAACAAGAACAAGAGAATCATACAAATTACATCAACTCCGATGAGTTATAGAACAAGGTGATTTATCCATCTAATATATTTTAAAACTTTGTATTATGGAAGACAAGGTGATTTGCTTTCTAGGGCTCCTACAATTTAATTGTTGTTTTTTTTTTTAGATTCTATTTGGTTACTACACATAATGTTTCAATTTTTTTTATATTACCTTCTCAATTTTATTTTTACTAACATTGACAAAATATCAAAAAGTCAAATAAATGAGAGAATTTTAGTTAGGGTTTCGTTATTGTTGGCCTTTGCATAATTTTTAAACATGAAATACTACTCATTTTCGGTTAAAAGAAGAAAATAGAAATTTAATGTTTTCTACATCAACTAAATGGATTTTGTTGTAGTAAAGTCAAAATTTTAGGTTTTAATATGAAATTTAAAACTTCTTTTTCAAATTTGAATATAAAAAACTAGGATTCGGAAAAGAAAATTTTAATTAGTTTCTTAATACAAAATGATTATAAAATTTGATGCATAAACTAAAATTCAAAATGTAAATTCCAATGAATCAAAGTTCAAAATCATTACAGTCTAAATTTAATTTTATTGTAATGATATATACTAACATTTTTTTTACTATTGATATTGATCATATTTTATAAATTTATTTAAGTGGTGACTAATTACTATCTTTTGAAATGCCACACAACAAAATTATTAACCTACACTAGATTATTGAGAGGGCACCAATGTAGCTAATTAATTCCATGAATTTAATACTAGCTATCACTATGTTAGTCATGTTTTTGGGTTATGATTTTAGAGATCACTAGAGTTGAAAAAGGGATGGTCTATCTTAAACTTACTCCATTTATTGAACCTAAATACCCCTAATTAATACCCCCTTAAGCAGTAGCTAAACTTGACTTGTAACTAAAATAATTGCCCTTGAAATTACTGATTAAAAAGAGGAGTTTATAGGTCTTGGTAATAAGTCAAACACCTCCAATGCACTTAAGTTGTAGCTAAATTTAAGTAAGAGTTGTGATTACTCTAAGCAAAACCAATATGATGAAACTTAAAAACGGGCATTTCAATCTATGAACAATTAAAATTTAGTGGCATACTTGAACATGAGGGAATTGCATCATAGAAAATAGATCATAACTTAGAAGTCTAACTATGCACAAAAAATATCGAAAACTCCATTAATATTAAAGAAATGATTTGACAATAGGTAAAAATAAAAGGGAGGAAGGCTCAAAAATATATATATTGATTTAATTGTACAATAAAGATAACCACTTAAGCAAAGTAAAATCTAAGGATATGGTTTAAACCATAGGGGGAACTAAATAATTTCATAGAAACTAATCATTTTTTGACCCTTGCTTTTAGATGTGTCATTTGCCTTAGCAAGAGGAGATGGTACTCCATTAAGAATTATTGTCACAATCTAAATTCTCAAGAATGCAAAAGTGTCCCTCTCATACATAAATCAAATTAACAAATTTTGTTTCAAATATATAGTTAATCATTTAGATTAAATTGGAAGATTAACTAATAAGGAAAAGAGAATCATAAAAATTGCATCAACTCAAACTTGAGTTGAGGAGCTCCTACTTTGTATTTCTTTTCACGACTTAATTTGTTCACCATACACAGCACTTGAAGCACTATTCATTGAATTACCATGAGTGGAGGCTATGCTTTTGAAATCCCATTAAGAGAGGTTTAGAAACACTTTGCCTCCCTAAATCTTAGATCCAAGGGTTAAAGCCTCAAGTTTCAACAATTCAAAGGAGCATATTAGAGCTAGGATTTGGCCAAGTACCCTCAATACTCTTAACTTGTAACTAAAACTATTATCATTAAGATTAGAAATTCATAAGAGGAGACTAGGTCATGGTAATATATCAAGCATTTCTAATGCAACTTAAGCAATAGGTAAATTTAAAAATTGAGTTATGTTTAGTCTAAGCAAAACCAATGTTATGAAATCTAAGAACAAGGATTTCAATCTTTGAACAACTAAAATTTAGTGGCATACTCCAACATGGGAGAATTCTATTAGAGAGAACCAACCCTAACTTTAAAGTCTAGCTATGCACAAAAAATCTAGAAAACTCCATAAATGTTAGGGAAAATTGTGTTTTGGGCCTAGCTGGGCCCAAAAATTAATGTATAGTCCATATAAGTTTCATATTTAAGCCCAACACCCAATGAAATAGTGGAAATTGAGAGTAAGGATATTGTCTTTAAAAATCCCTAAAATACCCTTGACTATTAAATGAAAAAGCTAACCAATCACCTCACCTTTCTCATTCTCTCTTTGACTCTTTTGCCCTTCTCTCACCTATTTAATAGTGGAACCAACTTGAATCATTTTTCTTCATCAAATATGAAAGATGGTTAAAAATTATTATTACCAAATGTATTTTTGAAGTAAATAACTTTTAAATACCTTATCAAATATTATTCTTTTTTTTTTAAACTTACATAATATATAATAAATATCATTCTTTATTTCAAACCTATATTATTTCTTATATATATTAATTTTTTTAAACAACTCCTAAAATATTAGTATTATTTGTTTACTCTAACTTGTAAATTAGATATTATCAAATATTATATTTTTTCAAATTTATAGAACATATAATAAATACTTTTTAAATACCTCATAAAATATTATTAATTTTTTTTTCTAACTTGCAAATTAGACACATGGTGTTTATTATTTTTTTGAATATAATGTAAATACTCACATGCATATATATATAATATTAATCAAGAAGACAATATTTATAAGATTAATTTACCAACCTTCCAATAATTTTGAAAATGTAAATAGAGTAATTGACCGAATTAAAGTCTTCAAAAATATTCAAAATTTCTCCATTCCAAAATTACCTAATTGCTCTCCACACTAATCCTAAATATTTTTTAATAAAGATTTAAATATTTAAAACCATTAAAATAAATACTTTCTTATTAAAGCAATTTTTTCAAAGTAATAAGATAAAAATCATGAAATCTTCAAAACTATAATTACAACAAATATTTTTAACTTTAAAACTAATTTCATAATTTAAATTAATGATTTTAAAAAATAAAAATGTTATAAAAATAATTTTTTTATTTTTAATGCCATTTAAATATGATTTTTTTAATCTCTATTGATAACAATGAAATTATATTTACAAAGGCAAAATAGTAAAAATATATATTTTATTTAGTTTACTTATAATGAACAATTCAAACATGATTGATTTTAATTTTATTTCCTATGTGTTAATTTTTGTAGAGAATGTCTTAATGACATAGTTTGGTAAAAAAAGAAAAACAAAATTATCAATAATCGTCTTAATGTCAAATTCAAGTTATTTAAAAATCGTATAAAACCTATTAGAAGCCTTGTACTCCCTTGTACACTTAGCACATTTCCCTTGTACAATTAGTGTAATATCCTTGTACAGTTAGTGTAATACCCTTGTACAATGAAACAAATTTCATATATCTCCTAATTTATATATCCATGTAGGTGTATTAATCATATTTTCAATGGTTTGGTTGAGAAAATGGTGGATGACTTAGGGTCAATTTTTTTCCCCAAATATCATTATTGGGAAAAATATTAGAATTTTCATGTAAGAGTTAAATAAAATGCATGACATAGGTGTACAATCATTGGATGACAAGGAAAATAAAAAAGTAGTTTAGAATCAATTAAAATCATTCACAAAGGGTAATATTATACACCTTTGTACAATTAGTACATTTTCCTTGTACAGTTAGTATAATACCCTTGTACAATGACACAAATTTTATATCCCTCCTAAGTTATGTGTCCACGTAGGAGTGTTTAACCATATTTTCAATGATTTAGTTGAGAAGATGGTAGATGATTTAAGGTCAAAATTTTTTTTCTCCAAATATTATTATTATGGAAAATATTGGAATTTCCATGCGGGAATTAAATAAAGTGCATGACATATATGTACAATTCATGAGTGATAAAAAAAATAAAGGAATGACTCATAATCGATTATAATATTTCACAAAGGGTAGCCTTGTACACCTTTGTACACTTAGTACATTTCCCTTATACAGTTAGTGTAATACAATTGTACAGTAACGCAATAAATAAATAAATAAAATTTATTATTTTTTTTATTTTCATATAAAAAAAATAGTACTAAACAAGGTTTTCAATTTCATTTTAAAAAATAGTTTTCATTTTTTAATTAAAAATATTTTCAAAAAGAGACAATATAGAAAATAAAAATTATTTTTAAAAATAAAAAATAAAAACTAGAAAAATATTTTAAAACCAAACTCAAATATAATCTATATAATTTTTAACTACTTGTTTTCATCTAAAATAAGTAAATATACCTTTCAACCCTTTTATATAAGAAAAATTCAATCTCTACTATGTATTGATATAATCCACTTCTAAAGTTCGGTCATATAAAAACATTTTAATTGAATACTTAAAATAAAAACTTTCCATCCATCCTCTTTCTTTCTTTTTCTTTTTCTTATTTTAATAAATTTTCAATTAATTCAAATCATTAAAATAAATCCTTAATAAACAAATTTGTAACATTTCATATAACTTATTACTAAAAGTCATGTTCAAAAAGTTATTAAAATAAGGAAGAAAGAAGATTAAAAAAAAAAATAAACATTTTATTTTATAATAGTAAAAAAAAAAACTTTAAAATACTTTTTAATATAAAAATTTAAAATAGTGAATATATTTATTTTAAATAGTATTTTAATCATTAAATTATTTACTTCTAAAATATAAAAGATAAAAATAAATGTAAAATGTAATTTTTATTTATTTAAATAATATTTTTTTAGAAAGTATTTTCCAAAATAGTCTTTGAATCATTAATATAATTTTTGTTTATTTATAATTTAAAAATAAAAAAATAATTTTTATTTTTCAATTATTTATAAAAGAGTTTAAAAAAATAATGAAAAATCCAAAAATGGTTAAATAAGAAAGAATAGTGGCATATGAAGAGTGGTAGAATAAAGACAAAAAATGAGTCAAGTGGGTATTTTTGTCTATTCCCATCTCATATCCTTGAAATCAATTATAGGTGTTTGAAGGACTCTTTATTAATTACCAAAGCCAAATGGGTCTAAAGCCCAACTCTCCCTAAATGTTAAATAATTGAATTGACAATGCTTGAAAAAATAGAGAAGAATGCTTACAAAAATAAATATGCCTTGATTTAGTTGTATGAAAAAGGTCATTTTTTAATAAAGATGAAGGGTATAATTTAAACCATAGAGGAGACTAAAGGGCCTCCAAAATTATGGAGAGCAATCCAATGTTTCCATACACATATCTCCTCTCCTTGACAGAATGGCAAATCATAGCCTGTTTTCTCTGTCTCTTGTGATTTACTTCATTTGCGCAGCTGAGTATGTACAGAGATCAAAACCTTTTTTCTGGATTTCAAAGTTCTAATTAATATTATCATAGAAAATAAAAAATGACGTTTTAGTGCATTTGTTGCATCATTGAGCATTAGACCATTGCTGAAATCATTAAAATATGACATTTTAGTGCATTGTTTTGACATAAAATAAACTATGACCACATAAAATCATAAATATCTTTGTTAAATGTGTGATTATGCCTATTGAGAAAAAAAAAAATTATTTGTGTGATGATCTACCATCTTTAAAAAAAATTTAATAACTGCACCAGATTAGAGGTAATTGCAATATCTTGTAAGACCTTAATGCTCTTAAATATGTGTAAATGTCAGGTGGGCAACAATGGATTTCAAAGGGAGCAAACTTATAGCTCAACAGATAAGGACACAACTTGCCTTGGAAGCTTAAGCAGAAGACAACAAAAAACATGAGGAGGTCAATTTGTGTCCAGAGATATGTCCTACCTTGGGCTCTTAGCTACCTCACTGGAATTAAGAAGCACTACTCTAGAAAGCGTTGTGACAAGAAATGGAATTGTGAGAAGTGCCCATGGAGGTATGTTGTTGAACATTATCATTGGAAAGTCCATCTGAAAACTTGTGGAAAAAGAGATACAGATATAGGTGGTTCTGGTGCTCTCTTCTCAAGATAATCATTGACAAGTTTGGAACAATATGAGCTCTTGCCATTTGTGATTCATCTGACACTAAGATGGCAAACATCCTATACATATTTTGAGTAAGTCATAAACTAGAATATAGGGTAAGTTAGGATGTGGGAAGCTGGTTGTTTTTAAGAAGGTTTGGCAATTGAAATGTGGATGGAACTTCAATAAAGCAAGAATATCCATGCGCTTTCTTAGCTAGATTAATGTTTTCAATAAAGCACAATTGAAGTGAACCAAAAGCTTTACACTTTTTGGTGAAAGTAATTGAATTATGAACATGAACCTTCTATGAAATTTTATATTTTCAAAAAGCCGCATAGCAACTAACACCCTCAAGCAATATGTGCGTAGTGTTTTTTTTTTTTAATCTTATATTGATGATTTATTAATATCAACACTAAAATTTATAAACACAACTTTTTCAATGCAACCTTGTTATATTAAAAATGTCAACTAAGAACAACATTGATGCTTTTTGAATGTCAAGGCTAAGATAAACATCAAGCTCTTAATATCCTTGATTCTCAAAAAAAAATTCACTATAAGAATTAGTGTCCTAAGACACTTAAGGAAAAAGAGTGCATAGAGGTAGTAACCTATGCCTCAGTAATGGGTAGCCTTATGTAGATAGTGCTATGTACTAAACCAAATATTTGCTTTGTTGTAGGGATGATGAGTAGATACAGTCCAATATGGGCTTAAAGTATTGAACAACGATCAAATATATACTCAAGTATCTTTGGAGAATAAGGGATTAGATGCTAGTGTATCATTGTGATGAGTTGGTACATTTTGAGTACTAGGATTCAGACTTTCAGTTTGATAAAGAGTCTTACAAATCTACCTTTGGATTTATGAACACTCTAGGTGGTGGGGATCTAAGTTGGAGAAGTGTGAATCAATCATGTATTGTTGACTTCACTATGGAAGCTGAGTGTGTTGCTGCTTCTGAAGTAGCAAAGGAGGCCATTTGGTTTTGGAAGTTCCTGATAGCATTCAAGCTTGTACCCTTGGCTGCATCACCCTTAGTATTGTTTTGCGATAATATTGGGTTGATGACATAGTTTAAAGAACTAAGACACCATTAGAAGGGTAAACACATAGAGAGGAAGTATCACTTGATACGTGAGATAGTAATGAGAGGAGATGTGGTTGTGGAAAAGATAGCTTAAGTGAAGAAACTGGTGGATCCCTTCACGAAGATTTAGTCTATTAGAGTCTTTGATGGTCATAGGGATAACTTAGGTATCATATGTGTTCCCAACATGCTTTAGAGCTAATGAGAGTTTGTTGAGATGGAGCCCTAGAAAATATGACATGATGTAATAAATTGAGATTCATTTGTAAATTTATTTATTTATGTTTCTTGTTCCCTTTATTATTCATATGCATTAATGGATTATCTAAGCATACAAACCATATTCTAGGGAAACTAAGCCTACTCCATTCCCATGCCCTAGATCTTAGGGTGTATGAAATCTACCCTAGGCTCCCTAGATCTATCATACAACAGAAACATGACATTTAAAACCAAAACAAATATATATCATAGATTTAGAGACTACTACATACCTATGATTCATATGTTCCCAAATCATTTCCTATCGATGTAGAATACTCTAACACTATAGATCTCGTAAATGTAATGATCTTCCATCCAATGAATCCTCCCTTTGTCTTGTCATTGAGGTGGTGGAGATCTTTAGGTTGGATGCTAGGTTTCTCTCTCAAGACTAAAGAGAGAGAATAGCAAGACTTAAGCCCTAACCCCAAGAGAATCCCCTTAAAACAAGCTCTTAAGGCCCCTTTTTATAGGTTAAGAAATGGTGGGGATCTTGACATTGGTCATGATCTCCACCAAAGCTTAAAACTTTTTAAAACCAAACCTAAACCCAAGGGACCTCAACCCAAGGTTAAGGCTCACAAAAACTAACCTAAAACACTCTTAGGAACCCTCAAAGACAAAAAAATAAAAATAAAAATAATGAGGCTTGAAAAGAAGTCAAAATTGGCCCAAAATAGCAAATCCTGATCAATCGATTGAACCAATTGCTCGATCAATTGACTAGTTGGGTGAACTAGTTGCAATGGTTGACTAAGTAGGTCAACCAGTTACAACAGGCCGACTTACTAGGTCAACTAGTTGCAATAGGTCGACCTTCTAGGTTAACCAATTACAACAAGTTAGCCTTCTAGGTTAACTAGTTGCAACAGGTTGACCTTCAGGGTTAATTGGTTTCTATAGGTCGATCAGTTGAATTAGTGCCTCTTGACCAGTTTGACCCCAGAAAGGTCTTAGGTGGCCAAAAAGGGCCATATGAGCTCCAAACATGCTAAAACTTTAGGAAAACCTAGGGTACCACTAAAATCGTGTCATAAATCCAAAAACTACCTCCAAAAGGTCTTCAAAGGTGGTCTAAGAGTTAGTACTAAATTTGGGTAATAGATGGACCACCAAGGAGCGAGACAAATGGATAAGTAGAAAGGAATCCTATGCGCGTACCACACGAAAGCACAAGGCTAGGGAGAATAAGTATGATGAATAGCATGTGCTAAGAATACAAAATGGATGGTCTACACTGATGTTTCCAAGGTCTAAGATTCCCAAATTATATAGTTAAAATATTATCATGACATCGCTCATTTAAACCGTGTTCTTATAACATAACTTTTTAGGTTGGGAAGTTTCCAATGTGCCCTATATGCTTATTTTGATGTCTTGAATTTTCATGGAGTAAGAGAAATGGATTATTTTTAAAAGTTTCTCAAATTTAAATAAAAAAGTCTGAAAAATTATTGTTTTGATATTGGTATAACTAAAATAACTTTCAAAACTTTTATCTTAGTTATCCTTAATTAACATTAGTTATTTTTCCATTGTTTCCTCAAATTGTCATTTTTTAATTAAAATTGAAAAATCAAAATTTGATTCACTTTGAATTTGTTTTTAAAATTTATTTTTATTGAATTTTAATAGGAGGCATTCATTACTTATATTGTAGACTTAAAGCAATTTGATCTAATGAAAATTTAAGCACAAATTTCACTAATTCTTTATACACCATTTTGATATAGTATATATAACATAAATTGCTATAAATTTTAATTACATTTTCATGACCAATGTAAAAGCTGTATAAGATTTAGAAATTTTAATTAAAAGGGAAAATAGTTTTTTTTTTTTTTTTTTTTTGCAATTATTACACAATTAGAAAATGTGAATGGCCAAGTTTTAAAATTTTCTTAAATATATAGCGAAAATTAATTAAATAATTCAAAATACTTTATCTATATTTATTCAATAGTTAATTTAGTGGATGATTTTAAAATAAAAGTCATCAAGAATTTCTCCAAATTACTTTAACTAAATATTCAAAAGTTATCGGCATCATATATTAAAATAATTTTTTTTACCTGGTGGTCCCCCCAACTATAGAAGAACCAAACCCTAAAAGAAGGATATATAAATATATAGTGACATATTTGTTCCACATGAGGCCAGCGGACGGCTGCAGCGAATGGCTTGTGATGTGGAATACGGTGACGAACAAAAAGAAAAGGAGGCATGCATCTTGTGATCGAGTCAATGACTTAGCAGAGGTGAGACATCTACTAACAAAGTCACTAATGATTTCTATTTTCATGATCGATTAGTATTTTAGTTATTTGACAATTTTCAATTAGATATCAATGAATCAGTAGCATCAATTTAAAAAAGTTATATGATTAATAGTTCTTTTTGTAGTAATTTAAAAAAATATTTTTAATCCTTATAATACTTGAAAAATAAAAATTTTCAAATGTTAGAAATATTAGAAACACTTTTTAGAATTACCATCAAACACACTGTTAATCTACAACAATTTTTTAACATAGTGAATTCCCATCTATATAACATAACATCATTATAATGATTGATTTCCTAGAAACTAATTTTTTTTTTTTTTAACCTTGGTTTTAGATGTGTCATTTGTATCAGGGACAAGAGTCATACTTCATTAAGAATTATTTTCATGTGCTAAATTGTCAAGAATACAGTAGCATCCCTCTCATATAAATCAAATTCACAAATTTTGTTTTAAAGATATAGTTAATTATTTAGATTAAATGTGATGATTAACTAACAAGAAAAAGAGAATCATACAAATTACATCAACTCCGATGAGTTATAGAACAAAGTGATTTATCCATCTAATATATTTTAAAACTTTGTATTATGGAAGACAAGGTGATTTGCTTTCTAGGGATCCTACAAATTATTTGTTTTTTTTTTTTCAGATTCTATTTGGTTACTACACATAATGTTTCATTTTTTTTTATATATATATTTCCTTCTCAATTTTTTTTATTACTAATATTAACAAAATATCAAAAAGTCAAATAAATGAGAGAATTTTAGTTAGGGTTTCATTATTGTTGGCCTTCTTATAATTTTTAAACATGAAATATTTTCGGATAAAAGAAGAAAATAGAAATTTAATGTTTTCTACATTAACCAAATGGATTTTGTTGTAGTAAAGTCAAAATTTTAGATTTTAATATGAAATTTAAAACCTCTTTTTCAAATTTGAATATAAAAAACCGGGATTCTGAAAATAAAATTTTAATTAGTTTCTTAATACAAAATGATTATAAAATTTGACGCATAAACTAAAATTCAAAATGTGAATTCCAATTAATCAAAGTTCAAAAGCATTACAGTCTAAATTTAATTTTATTGTAATGATATATACTAACATTTTTTTTACTATTGATATTGATCATATTTTATAAATTTATTTAAGTGGTGACTAATTACTATCTTTTGAAATGCCACACAACAAAATTATTAACCTACACTAGATTATTGAGAGGGCACCAATGTAGCTAATTAATTCCATGAATTTAATACTAGCTATCACTATGTTAGTCATGTTTTTGGGTTATGATTTTAGAGATCAATAGAGATGAAAAAGGGATGGTCTATCTTAAACTTACTCCATTTATCGAACCTAAATACCCCTAATTAATACCCCCTTAAGCAGTAGCTAAACTTGACTTGTAACTAAAAATAATTGCCCTTGAAATTACTGATTAAAAAGAGGAGTTTATAGGTCTTGGTAATAAGTCAAACACCTCCAATGCACTTAAGTTGTAGCTAAATTTAAGTAAGAGTTGTGATTACTCTAAGCAAAACCAATATGATGAAACTTAAAAAGGGGCATTTCAATCTATGAACAATTAAAATTTAGTGGCATACTTGAACATGAGGGAATTGCATCATAGACAATAGATCATAACTTAGAAGTCTAACTATGCACAAAAAATCTCAAAAACTTCATTAATGTTAAAGAAATGATTTGACAATAGGTAAAAAAAAAAAAGGGGGAGGAAGGCTTACATATATATATTGATTTAATTGTACAATAAAGATAACCACCTAAGCAAAGTAAAATCTAAATTAGAAGATAAAGATTAAGGATATGGTTTAAACCACAGAGGGAACTAAATGATTTCATAGAAACTAATCATTTTTTTACCCTTGCTTTTAGATGTGTCATTTGCATTAGCAAGAGGAGATGGTACTCCATTAAGAATTATTGTCACAAGCTAAATTCTCAAGAATACAAAAGTGTCCCTCTCATACATAAATCAAATTCACAAATTTTGTTTCAAAGATATAGTTAATTGTTTAGATTAAATTGGAAGATTAACTAATAAGGAAAAGAGAATCATAAAAATTACATCAACTCAAACTTGAGTTGAGGAGCTCCTACTTTGTATTTCTTTTCACGACTTTGTTCACCATACACAAAGCACTTGAAGCACTATTCATTGAGTACCCATGAGTGGAGGCTATGCTTTTGAAATCCAATTAAGAGAGGTTTAGAAACAGTTTACCTCCCTAAATCTTAGATCAAAGGGTTAAAGCCTCAAGCTTCAACAATTCAAAGCAGCATATTAGAGCTAGGATTTGGCCAAGTACCCTCAGTACTCTTAAGCAGTATCTAACTTAACTTGTAACTAAAACTACTACCATTAAGATTAGAAATTCAAAAGAGGAGACTAGGTCATGGTAATATGTCAAGCATTTCTAATGCAACTTAAGCAATAGGTAAATTTAAAAATAGGAGTTATGATTAGTCTAAGCAAAACCAATGTTATGAAATCTAAGAACAAGGATTTCAATGTTTGAACAACTAAAATTTAGTGGCATACTCCAACATGGGGGAATTCTATTAGAGAGAACCAACCCTAACTTTAAAGTCTAGCTATGCACAAAAAAATCTAGAAAACTCCATAAATGTTAAATAATTGACTTGACAATGCTTAAAAAAATAGAGAAGAATGCTTACAAAAATAAATATACCTTGATTTAGTTGTATGAAAAAGGCAATTGTTTAATAAAGATGAAGGGTATAATTTAAACCATAGAGGTGACTAAAGGGCCTCCAAAATTATGGAGAGCAATCCAATGTTTCCATAAACATGGTGACGTGGAATAACATGATCAGGGTTGATCAAGTGAATCCATTGAGAGATGTGAAGGAGACATCACATAAAAGTTGGGCACCATGTGCGCGTGACACAGGCTGAAGAATTAGATGATGTTGGAAACATGGGTGAAAGAAGTTGATGACAATGATTAAGCATTGTAATAGTGAGTACTTAACAATTATGCTCACTGGTTGAGTGAAAATAGAGTAGGTATAATTCATTAGAAGGAATTTGTGCCTAGGATTGGTGCTTGATATGTTGTTGGTGCAAAGATGTCGGCATTGTGTAAGGATTTTGTGTTCAAGGTTAGTACTCACTTGACAAGTGCGAATTGTGAGCAATCTTCCATTCAAACTATTTAAGCATGTTGGTTGCTCAACTATAGTGCTTAGTAAGGGAGTAGAAATTATGAGAGGAAAATGACAGGGAGTAGGCAACTGTACAAGGTACATAAGAATGCTCAATAATGGTGCTTAATTGCCAAGTAGAAATTGTGAGTTGAAAATGACTGGAGGTGGATGGTTGTATAGGGTAAGAGTGGTCAGCAATAGTGCTCACATAGCTAGGATAATTCTTATATGGTGCTCACTAGACAAGCATAAATGATGAGTATAGACTAGTTTCTAAGAGAAATATTATGGGTTTCCTATAAGAGTTTACTATTTATTACTCTTATAGAAGTAAACACACTATAGAAAGAGATCAAAACCCTTTTTCTGGATTTCAAAGTTCTAATTAATATAATCATAGAAAATAAAATATGATGTTTTAGCGCATTTGTTGCATCATTGAGCATTAGACCATTGCTGAAATCATTAAAATATGACATTTTAGTGCATTGTTTTGACATAAAATAAACTATGACCACATAAAATCATAAATATCTTTGTTAAATGTGTGATTATGCCTATTGAGAAAAAAAAAATTATTTGTGTGATGATCTACCATCTTTAAAAAAAATTTAATAACTGCACCAGATTAGAGGTAATTGCAATATCTTGTAAGACCTTAATGCTCTTAAATATGTGTAAATGTCAGGTGGGCAACAATGGATTTCAAAGGGAGCAAACTTATAGCTCAACAGATAAGGACACAACTTGCCTTGGAAGCTTAAGCAGAAGACAACAAAAAACATGAGGAGGTCAATTTGTGTCCAGAGATATGTCCTACCTTGGGCTCTTAGCTACCTCACTGGAATTAAGAAGCACTACTCTAGAAAGCGTTGTGACAAGAAATGGAATTGTGAGAAGTGCCCATGGAGGTATGTTGTTGAACATTATCATTGGAAAGTCCATCTGAAAACTTGTGGAAAAAGAGATACAGATATAGGTGGTTCTGGTGCTCTCTTCTCAAGATAATCATTGACAAGTTTGGAACAATATTATGAGCTCTTGCCATTTGTGATTCATCTGACACTAAGATGGCAAACATCCTATACATATTTTGAGTAAGTCATAAACTAGAATATAGGGTAAGTTAGGATGTGGGAAGCTGGTTGTTTTCAAGAAGGTTTGGCAATTGAAATGTGGATGGAACTTCAATCTAGTTAATTTCTTGGTGTTATGAGAACGTGCAAACAATCGATATTGATGTTATAAGAATTCAAGAAGTTGGAATCCAGAGTCTTTATGCATCACTTATCTAGTGAGGCAATTAAATTAACTCATCTCACAACTATAGGAATTGACAAAAGTACTCTAGTGATTTTAATATTGTTAAGACTGTTTTGAAAACATATGAGCTTATAAAAATGCATTTATTAGCAGTTAATTCCTTAATTCCTTGACTCTCTTACCATGAGCTTATAAAAATAGGTAAAACATGGCACTTCCAGATAAATATAATGGAGTTTTTTCCAATTGCATAAAAGATGTCGCTTTTTGGAATCTTCTCTTGTTGCTTGTAGTATCCAGGCAACAATGGTAGCTTAATTAAGAATCCTGTTAGAGCTTTTTAATATTTTAGACAATGTTGTCACTTTGTGGAAGTGTCATCTTCTTCAATGCTATAAAAGCCTTTGTTTTTTACATTTCAGCTATACACGATAGGGTTAGAAGCCTTAACCCCCTACCCCCAAATGCCTTTCTCCAACCCCACTCAAACTTCTTCGAAGCTCCATTTCTCTCTTCCATCCAATCCATCTCTACATTAATTATTCTAGATCAATATGAAGTGAAAATATAATTATTGCAACTGGATTGGTGATCAATACTCATATTACAGACAAGTATTGATTGGGGTTAGACCAAGTCTAATAGATGGATCAACAACAAACATAATGTCACATTAATGCTTCTAGGCATAAGATCGAATTAAATTTTGAATTTTTAATTTATGCATTTCATTTTAATCCATCATATTGATTTTTTTTAAACAGAAAAAAAAGTGAAGTTATTAATATATTATTATAGATAAAATGTTAAATGTTGCTAAGAATTTTTAAAAATTCAAGTAAAAGGACATTACCATGTTGCACCAAATCAAATAGATTCAAATGAATAAATAAACAAAAGATACCAAATTGATAAAATAACTTATATTAAGTAAGTTCGATCTTAATGCAATGGTGAAGACTCAACCCACACTTAAACTTGGGTCAGTGTAGCATTTCTGAACCAACGTATTTATTTTCTTTAAAACTGGGTGTTGATAGCATGGGGGTGCTTTCATTTGGATAGTAAAATATAATCTATAAAAACTACCAAGCTTTGTAATTAGATAACAAAAAAAGTTTCATAATTAATTTCTAAATCATTGATGAGAAGAAGAGTAATTACTGGTCATCAACATGGCATCCAGAAAGGTCGGCCGCTTTCGTTAAAGCGCTTCTCCAATTTGGTATCCTTTCCTTTTCCTGGTTTGCATCCGCTTCATGGTTGGAAAATGCCTCTTCGTAACTTCCTGATTGCTTCCGAACATTCGATGGATTCACATGGTAGAAAACTGGTAGAACCCTTGATTTTTTTTCTTCCATTTGCTCGATGATCTTCACAAGTTCGTTTAGACACCATCTGAAGTTGGCATAATTTTTTGAGAAAATAATAATAAAAATCTTGGACTCTTCAATAGCCCTTAAGAGATCTGATGCAATATCTCCTCCTTTCTCAAGTTCTTCATCATCTCTACAGACTTGAAGTCCATATGCAACCAAAGTTGTATAGAGATGATCCGTGAAATTCTTCCGGGTATCTATTGCGGATACAAGTAGAAGAAGAGGCTCTTTGAGTGGTAGATGAAGTCATTTGTGAATTGCTGGTGCGAGAATTACAAGAGTTCGGAGAACAAGAGAGTTTTTGGATGCTCAATGGGCACTGCTCTTGGCCTTCTTAAGCAATTTTGAAGTTCTCTATGCAACTTCAAAGAAGAAAAGGGCAAACACTAAAAGTCAAATATATGCATACTTTTCTTCCACAATTCACGTCAACCCATCGAGTGGCAGACAACAAAAGAGAAGAGGGTGGGGGGACCAAAACATTATTCTTCAACTTATGTACTTTAAGCAAGGGACCAAAACATATAATTAAAATTTGTTAAAAGTATATATATTTTAAAATTATTTAATCTTTATATAATAGAGAAAAATAAGTAAAATGAGATTAAAAAAACGTATAAAAATAATTTATTAAATTTGAACCTATGTTTTTTTTTTTCATTTTTTCTTTCCTATTTTTCTTTTTTATTTTTTTTCCTTTAAATTTTTCAGAAACCAAATATAACCTAAAGGATCCGTCATATTAAAATTCCACATTCTTTTTATTACCTAATTTTGATGATTAAAATTATATATCAATAATTTTTTTTGTGATGTTAAACATCAAACCACACCCTCTTTTCCTTCAAATTCCCTCTCCTCTCAATCATCGTTCATCTCTTTCCCTCTTGGTTTTTTTTCTCCTAAAGCTTCTCATTTCCCCTCTAAAACTCCTCCCCTTACTGTTCGTATCCTCCTTTCAGAAGTTAGCCTTCCTCCTCCCTTTGTACGAATTAATCTCTTCCCCTAATCCATTCATATCCTTTTTCGTTTCCTTTTATTTTCTTCTAATTTCCTTCCCTCCCAATATTTTTTTTTTCCTTCCCGTTTTAGATCGTGTCGTGGAGTTGGTGGAGATTTTTCACATGAATACGTGTCACCAGCATGGAAGATATGAAATTCCAACTATTTTAAAATTTTCAATAGAGGAATCATTGTGCTAGAATCAAATCCATACAAAACTCAAGAAGAATGCAATTTTCCAGGTAGTTGAAACCTCAATCTGAGGTGTAAGGACAAAATTCTAAATCTTTTCATATTTCCTTACCTAGTACATACATTATGGAAGTATGTAAGGACAAAATTTTACCTCAAATTTCAAACTACATGATTACCAAACCCTTTTCTTTTAATGCAACATGCAACACAGTTGAAGACAATAAATCCCTTAGAAGTTCGTAACATGGGATTAGTGATCATGCGGAACATCAAGACCATTCTATTCCTACAAGTCTAGCACGTATCCTAAGTTCCTAATGTTGGAATTTTTATGTGTGGACTTACATAATCAATTTAATAATGTCATAAATCAGTGTTATTTATTTTTGCATTGTGGTCCATAATGGGACTGGACACATATTGTTGCTTGATTTTTTATGGGCTCACCCTAATTCACTTGACTGGCCCATTAAGTCAAGTGGTGGTCCAAATAATGTGTGTGATATATATATGAATATATTTATTTATATATATATATATATATAAAAGAAAAGGAAGGGCGCTTCTTGCCTGGCAAGCTCCCTGCTCCTTCCTCCTTTGGCTCAAAGAGAGCACGCACTCTAGTTTTGGACTGAATCTGGGTGTAGAAGGGAAGAGCTCATTAACCCGTAATTCTCGCACCATCAAGCACTGGAGGAGCTTCAAGAACACCAGAAAAGAGGAAGAAATGGCCTTTCACGGAATTAACCAAGGTGAACGTTTCCGTTTTTCCGTTCAATGCATGCTTAAATGTCAACATGTGATCCTATGCGGTTTAAATTTTCTTCAATTGGTATCAGAGCTTGCATGGATGACATTTGAGCTGCAATTTTGGGTTAATTTTTGGGTTTCCCGTTTCCTGTTGTGGAAGCAATTTTTTTGGAATTTTATTTCTCGTTTGATGTTGATTCTCTGTTTTCAAGCCCGATTGTTGTTGGAAACTTGTAGAGAATATTGTTTGGAGCAAAACCCATCATTTTATTTGATTTTTGGAGCTTGTTTGGTGGGATTTCGAGAATTAGGGCTTGCTTTTGTTCTTCCTATTATGCGTTTTTTGTGCAAATTTTGGGATTAGATTGAAGGTTTGATGTTTGAGGATGGAAATCTAAGCGTTTTTTGTTGGAAAATGCCCAAAATTTTGGCCGAAAAAGGAAAATTTTTTTTCTCCTGCACCAGCCCGTGTTCAGCTGGAGAAGGAGATGAATAGTGATGTGATGACGTCATAATAAAAAAAAAAAAAACCAACCAAATTTTTTTTTTTTTGTTTGTTGCCTTGGTATTCTTGGATTGATTATGCATGTTGTTAGAATTATTATGCAATTGTTAAAATTGACTTTATTGGGATAATTATTATAATTATTGGTTTTATGGTATAATTTTTATTTTGTACCAATAATGTTGTCCAAGGTCAATTTTGTTAAATATTTCAATTTATTGAGGCAATGAAGCACACTTGTGTGATTGCCTATCGCAATTCCAAGTGTGTCAAATTGTGAAAATTAAAATATTTTGAATTTTATTCATGACAATAGTGAACATATGTGTGGTTGCCTATCGTGATCCTATATGTGTCAAATTGTCTTTGTTAAGATATTTTATCTCCCTCTTTTGATTGTTTTATTATTGTGATAACCAAGGTCCATACGGGTATTGTGATTGTCCTATCGATGATTATAATATTTGGTAGGATGCTTGGATTGGTGAAGGAAATTAATTTTATATTATGAACCGTACTAATTTTCTTTGCCCTTTCGGTAATAAAATTAGTGCATCTTGGTTGTGATATTTAATTGGTTGTCCTTACCACCGTGGAATTTTAAAAATTCCAAGCTGTTGCTAAATTGAGAAATTCTAGAAACTAGCAAATGCATGATTTTGTAGTAACATGCATATTGCTTATTTTCCAGCTACTAGCAATCCTGGTATTACTCTGAAATTGTCTGCCATCAAACCTCTTACTGGAATAATTTTGAGGAATGTTTTGAGTCTTTCAATGTGCATATGACTATGCACATTTTGGACTGGGCTTTGAGAGTTGATAAGCCAAGTAAATTTGAGTTCTTCCATATTGTGGCACAAACGCCTAGGTCATATTTCTAGGCAAAGATTAGAGAGATTGGTTAGAGATGGTGAGTATTATGAGAGATATGATGAGACTGGACGGAATTCTGGACCATTCGCTAAGTTTCTGTTGGAATGCGGCATTGATGCTAGATATACAATGTCTGGCACTCCTCAACAAAATGGGGTTGCAGAAAGGAGGAATCGCACATTGTTGGATATGGTGAGGTGCATGCTGTCTAATTCCTCCTTACCAGAATTTTTGTGGGGTGAAGCCTTAAGGACTGCGGCATATATTTTGAATCAAGTGCCCAGTAAGTCTGTGTCTAAGACACCTTATGAGCTATGGTTAGGAAAGAAACCTAGCCTTCACCATTTCCATGTTTGGGGATGTAAGGCTGAGGTTAGGCCCTATAACCCATAGTCAAAGAAACTTGATCCTAAAACCATTAGTGGTTTCTTTGTTGGTTATTGCATTGGATCAAGGGGTTCTAGATTTTATTGTCCATCTCATACCACCAGGATCATTGAATCAGACAGGGTTGTATATTATGAAGATGTGAGCTCTGTTGATGAAAGATCTAGTGGTATCTGAAGTTTGATAGTATTATCACCCAAAATGGTTTTAAAGAGAATACAGTTGACAGATGCATATATTTGAGGGTCAGTGGGAGTAGTTACATATTTCTTGTTGTATATGTTGATGATATACTACTCGCATCAAATGATTCTGACTTGTTGTTTGAGACAAAACACATGCTGTCAACCCATTTTGACATGAAGGATCTTGGTGAGGCTTCTTATGTTTTGGGCATAAAGATTCTTCGTGATAGGGATAATGGAGTGCTTAAATTGTCTCAAATAACCTATATTGAGAAAATATTGAAGAGGTTCAATATGCACAACTGTAGTTCTACTAGAGCGCCAATTGTGAAGGGTGATAACTTTTCAAAGGCTCATTGTCCTCAAAATGATGATGAGAGAGAGGAAATGAGAACTATTCCTTATTCATCTTTGGTTGGCAGCCTTATGTATGCTCAAGTATGTACACGCCCTGATATTGCTTTTGTTGTGGGCATGTTGGGAAGGTACTTGAGCAATCCTGGGAGTCAACATTGGAAAGCAGCTAAGAAGGTCCTTAGGTATTTGCAAGGAACTAAGGACTTAATGTTGACATATCAGCGCACCAACATACTTGATGTAGTTGGATTTTGTGATGCTGATTTTGCTGGCTGCATAGATGATAAGAAGTCCACAACGGGCTATATTTTTGTGATGGCAAGAGGAACTGTATCTTGGAAAAGTGTCAAGCAGACACTTACAGCATCCTCAACTATGGAGGCAGAGTATGTGGCATGTTATGAGGCTTGTTGTCATGCTATGTGGATGCGGAATTTTATTTCAGCTTTGGGAGTTGTTGACTCCATTTCTAGACCGCTGAAATTATTTTGTGATAATTCCGCAGCTGTTGCTTTCTCCAAGAACACTAGGAGTATTTCTCGCTCCAAACATATTGATGTAAAGTTCTATTTTGTTAAGGAGAAAGTGGCAGAGTCTCTTATTGATATTGAATACATGTCAACAAAAGGTATGTTGGCGGATCCACTAACAAAAGGCTTACCCATAGTTGTGTTTCATGAACATGTATCTCAAATGGGGTTGTTGGAAGCCTAGGTTGTATTAAGTTAGTGGGAGCCATTTTTTGGTATTATAATATTATGGTATTGTTGGAAGGATTGCTACTATTGTATATTTCCCTGTGAATCAAGCAATGAAGCATGTATGATTGCTTTTGATTATTTATTTTGATGAGATTCTATGGGACATTGATTTATGATTATGTGTATGTTGTAATGTTTGATTATGTAGTCCAAGTGGGAGATTGTTGGAATTTTTATGTGTGGACTTACATAATCAATTTAATAATGTCATAAATCAATGTTATTTATTTTTGCATTGTGGTCCATAATGGGACTGGACACATATTGTTGCTTGATTTTTTATGGGCTCACCCTAATTCACTTGACTGGCCCATTAAGTCAAGTGGTGGTCCAAATAATGTGTGTGATATATATATGAATATATTTATTTATATATATATATATATATATAAAAGAAAAGGAAGGGCGCTTCTTGCCTGGCAAGCTCCCTGCTTCTTCCTCCTTTGGCTCAAAGAGAGCACGCACTCTAGTTTTGGACTGAATCTGGGTGTAGAAGGGAAGAGCTCATTAACCCGTAATTCTCGCACCATCAAGCACTGGAGGAGCTTCAAGAACACCAGAAAAGAGGAAGAAATGGCCTTTCACGGAATTAACCAAGGTGAACGTTTCCGTTTTTCCGTTCAATGCATGCTTAAATGTCAACATGTGATCCTATGCGGTTTAAATTTTCTTCACCTAACACATCATATGATACTTGATACAAGAAAGAATGAATAGTAATGATTAGGAGCCAGCACTGTGAGAGAAAATTTCATCCCTATCCCTATCCCTATCCCTATTTCGGACTAAAATTAAATTAAATATTAGAAGTCCACTACAATTTGATTTTATAATTTTAATTTTGTTAATGATGGTATTTGTCAACTTTGATTAGTGATTCCCATAATTTTTCATCCACCTTTAGATCATAGAATCAAACCAAACCTCTCTTCATTTTTTATTTTTATTTAAAAAAAAAAAAAAAACACTGAGTGATCAAATTGGTCATCTCCTAACCACGTCATCACATAGTTAGGAAAATAAATAAGAATATAGAGCCTTATAAATGTATTATTTAATCAAAGAGGAAGATTTGGACACTTCCAAAAGATTAGGGAAATAAAAAAAAATTATTGAAGTTTCATCACCTTAACTTAATAAATAAAGAATATAAGAACACATCTTCTTAGAGATTTCATTTTTTAAGAAGCATCATCAAACAATAAACGTAGGAAACTAATTAGAAGTCTACACAAAAGTCAGCTAGTATTTATAGGTTTCCCCTAAATAAAGTAGTTAGCTAGGATCCATTAATCGAATAGTTTTTAATTCATATTCTTATTTTATTATTGAATTATTGATCAAATTGCACTAATTTTCACAACTATTAACTTTTAAGGATTTGTAAACCACCAAATTTATTTATATTGTTATGACACATTGCTCATCTTAGGGACTTTTTGCATGTTTCCTGTCCATCCCCTATAAAGGTGGCATCCAACTCTATCATCCAACGGCATAAAATTTTGTAATTTTTTTTCCCATTTTATAATATTTCACATTCAATAAAAAAAATTCCTTAAATTAATAATTGGATTGTTAAAGTACGACCAATTCAAATTATATCTTTTTGGTTAGTTAATAAAATAGAGTTTCATGTTAAACGAGTCTTTCACTCCATTTTACAAGGTGGAGATAAACCCATTAGGAACAATAATTAAGAAAATTAACCAAACAGTGGGACACAAATGCTTATTAAAAAATTCAGCTAACTTGCCATATATCCATGGATTGAAAAAACGGATTTTATCGACAATATTTCGCCAATATATTGGATATTGGGCAATATCGACAAAAAAATCAGTAAAATCGACGAAATATCGACAATATATCGATTTGGAACCAATAAATCAATAAAAAAAATTGAGTGTGAAGCAATGCACGGAGTAGCGGAGGAAGCCTGTCAAAATATTAAAGATATATCTGAAATATATCGGCGATATATCTGATATATCGACGAATATATTGGATATATTGACGAATATATTTTATATATCGCCCATATATCGGGTAAATATGAGAGATTTTTTTGAAAGCTTTTTTTTTTAAAAATATTTATCCTTTCTTATTTTTTATTATTCATTTTTATTTTTTTTATTTTAAATCTATATTATCATTTTATTTTTAATTACTTTTTACATTTATCTCATTTATGTATGACATGTTCGTACTTACAATCAATACTATCGAAACTCTATGTCTTGGTCTATGTCTTGGTATGAATATTATCTTCAACAAGATAGACTCCTTTCATCTAACAATATGATGGAACCACATCGATCTTTATTTTGGTATTAAGGACTATTACAATGTCATATGTATTATGTTTATGTGTAAATTGTTTTCATTTAATAAAATCAAACATTTCTTAACTCAATTCTAACTTTCTAAGTGTACAATTCCAAAATTCATATTTTCTATTCTTAAAATTCAAGTATCATAAACTATTTACCATTTTTTTTTCTTTGATCATATTTATGTCAATTATACTTATAAAACAATTTTAACATGTATATTCTTGCTTATTTTATCATTCTTTGGATTTTTCTTAACATTCCCAATAATTTTAGATAATTTTTGTCTCACCGATATTTCTCCGGTATTCCAATATATCCGTAAAATCCAAGTACTGACATATCTATGTTTATCGATATTTCAACCGATACATATATCATATCATTTTCACTTGATCAAGCCCTCTAAACAATTAATTAATTCATATTTTCCTTTTAATACCGAAATATATACAATGCGTATAATACTTAATTTACACAATGAAGATGAAATAAAAAGAAAAATTAAAATTCAATGATCCAAACCCATGATTCACGTGAGGAAGGATATTTTGGTCTTGCGAGATTTTTTGCTACAGTTGATTTGAGGATTCACAGGCCATTAAAATTTCTTTATATTGTTAAAATATTATTGGAGTCGTTGACCTTATATTGCACAGGACACTTCACCCTTGTTTCTGATACCCAAATTTTTTTTCCAGGAAAGAGCTTAATAGTGGTCAATCATTCATGATATGTAGAGAAATCTCCAAACTCTTGTTCATACACTTCATCAATGGCTACCACAAGTGCTCAAAAAGCTTTCCTGAGCTTTAGAGGCAAAGATACCCGTTTCAATTTTACTAATCATCTTTATACCACTTTAGTTCACAAAGGCATTAAAACTTTAAGAGATGATACACTTAAGAGAGGAGAAGAGATTGCTCCATAAATCTTGAAAGCTATCGAGGAATCAAGGTTTTCTATGGTCGTATTCTCAGAAAACTATGCTAGTTCCAGATGGTGCTTTGAATGAGCTCGTGAAGATCATGGAGTGCAGGAAAGAAATGGGACAAACAATTGTGCCAATTTTTTATCACGTAGATCTATCCGACGTTCGAAAGCAGATGGGAAGTTTCGGAGAAGCATTTTCCAGGTATGAAATGTTGTAAACTCCATTATCACCCCCAAAACAGAAATTTGATGTTAAATCATATAAAGAAAACATGCCTATTATTTTGGAGGATGTAAACAAACCTGAATCCATTGGTAATCTTGAATAAATATGGTTCTTCTAAAGTAATAGAGGAGAAACCACCTTATGTTTTCTCTCTTGTGATGGGAGACAGGAGAGGGAACGTTTTGCATTTTCAAAAAAGGTTGAATAATAACCAAACCCCTTTTTGATTCCTTATATATTAATTTCTTCTATGCCTTATGGACCTTACCCATTGGATTGTTGGGCTACATGTGTCTTAGGCCCATCATGTAAGACACATGTGACTTGGACTCTACACACAAGGTAGCCCAAACTTTATAACAAATATAAATTAAATATATATGAATAACTTAATCATAAATAATTATTAATATATGTAAGTCTAAAATTATTCTAAAAAGATTCAAAGGAGAATATACAAAAGTGTAAAGATATATAGAAACAACGAAACAAGGCCTTATCTTAAAGACATTAAACACATCAAAAGATAAAGCTTATCAAAACAGCCCACAATTCACTCTCACACCGAAGATCCCCCCACGCCAAAGCCATAAGCCTTTTCACTGCCTCGCCCACGATCCCACTCTTTTTTCCTCGCCAACGAGTGCAGGGAAGATATCTGCAAATAGGAACAAAGGTGATATCCACGGATAAACAGACTTTCTTAGAAAGGAGTTTATATGGATATTTTGGAACATTGAAATCAAACAATCCGAAATGTTTGGAAGCTGGAAGAAATATCATGAATAATGTTGTCAACTGAGATAGAAATTCCATTTTCGTTGGGTTTTTTTGCCCAAACTCTACTAGTAGATAAAGCAAATAGTCAATATTTTCATAATCGGATCAGTCATTGAACCGAAAAAGTTATCGGTTCACGATTTACTAGTCGAACTGGTGATTGAACCACGGTCGAACCAGTAACGTCATAAATATATAATTTATATTTTATTAAATCAAAATTAAAATTAATTTTAAAATTTTTAAAAATACATATAATTAAAAAATTATAATATTATTTATTCTTTTTATTTAAATATATTAATATTTTAAATTTTTGTGCATAATATTTAAATATGAAAATATATTGAAATGAAAGAAAAATTGTATAATGTAATATTATATATATACTGTTATTTATAAAATAAGATAAGTAGATTATTTTGGTATTACTTTACAAGAACGGAACATAGTGGAGTGGTGCGCTTACCCTTTCCCGAACGTGATGTCCATGGTTCAAGCCCACAGGCCTTGGGAAACGAACCAAAGCCACGGCCCATTTTGCAAACTAGAGTGGGCAGTTTCACCGGTCAACGGTTGGACCAATTCAACAACCGGCCCCGGCCAGTCCGGCGGTCGGGTTTTCAAAACCATGCAAATAGCCCACTCTTTCACCTCACAGTCAATCACTTTAAATGAAGCCTTCCATTCTTTAGGATGACATCCATCAGCTCGAGCACGTGGTCGTGGTCGGTATGCCAACCACACGTGATCTGTACTGTTGTCGCCCTGTTCTTGATCTGACTCTAGAGATTCATCTGCTGCAGTCAGAAATTCATCTGTACTGTTGCTGCCCCGTTCTTGATCTGACTCTAGAAATTCATCTGTACTGTTGTTGCCCCGTTCTTGATCTAGAAATTCATCTGAACTGTTGTTGCCCCGTTCTTGATCTGACTCTACACTGTCCTCGCCACAAAAGAAAAATGTGAAATTATTCAATTCACACAATATTTCAGGATTTAGCTGAGGCCCTTCAGCCTGTGGTGCAAAAACAAGGCACACGGCAAATCCCAAGAAGTCATCGCTGCACTGATCAGGTTTTTGCAGCTTCATAGTCACTGAAGATTCTGTCACCTTATGGGTGACCCAACGGTCTGGAATTGTATTCCCAGGAAGAACGATAGAAAATGCAGATTCCGGCTTCATCTGCCATAAAAATTGAAGTTTATCATGAAAAAGAGAGCAAAGTTCTGCCTTGAAAATAACAAAGTTTAACATGGGAGAAAGAAACCTTGATCCTCTGTAAAATGGATGCTCCTAGTCCGGTCTTCCACGATAAAATTGGCATGGAAGTGCAGTTGTATGCATCTACTTCTTGGATACTTGAAGGAAGCTTTGAAATTCCTTCAAGCCCTTTGCAATGCCCCAAGTGAAGAATTCTTAGCTTCGGAGGTGGAGTGGGGCTTCCTGGTATGATAATAAAGTCATTTCCAGTTAGATTTAACTTTTGCAATGACAGTAAGCATCAAAAGATGACTGGGGACTGCCCTATCACATAGATGGCATTTGCTTAGACCTAATGGTGTGCGAAAACCAAACAAAATAACAGTATCTTATACTCACTTCTATAAGTTCGCCTTGCCTTCAGGTTTACTGAACTTTGCCGTTCCTCCCAGTCACCTAGCAATTTCTCAAGTCTCGAACAACCCGCGAGAATAAGAGTGTCAAGAAAATCGAATTCACAAATTCTCTCTGGAAGACTCTTAAGCCTTTTGCAGCCTTTCAAATTCATCAAAGAAAGCTTTTTCAGATTTACAATAGATGGGTCAACCTTAACCAAACTTCTACAACCTTCAAGAACCAGTTTCTCCAATTTTGGCATCCTTGAGAAGTTTGAGATAGTTTTCAATTGTTGAGAGTGACTAAGATCGAGGGCAATTAAATTTGGAAAATGAATCTGTGAAAGAAAACATTTTAATTGAGGAAATTAGCTTCTATTTACATCAACGCTCATCTTAAAAGCAAGCATTTATATATATATATAGTAATCATACCTCATCCCCTTTAATTTGTTTTAGGCTGCTATATAGCATGTTGAGTTCAAGAAGCTCCTTTGCCTCAAAGTTTGAAGGAAAAGAATCGAATTGGTATCCATGCCCATGGAGATACCTTAACTTATATGAAGGAAACCTAAAGTCCGTAGAAAAATGCACTTTATAAGTCTCCTTTTCATTGACACATCCAGAACCCAAGAAGACCTTTAGCAATCTGAGTACACTCATTTTAGAAAAGGCTTCAACAGAAAATTTTATGTCATTTGATTTGGATAAGTCTAAGGATATGCCTTCAATTGCACGTATCCCCTACAAGAAAGAGCCACAAATAAGTAAAGCAAATTTCATGTGTATATGTGTCAGTATTTTTTTTCTTAAGCTATAGACATCTAAGAGTGTATATGAAGGTACCTTGTTTGTCTCCAGTAGGTGTAGGATTTCATCATGAT
Source organism: Vitis riparia (assembly GCF_004353265.1). Lineage (NCBI taxonomy): Eukaryota > Viridiplantae > Streptophyta > Magnoliopsida > Vitales > Vitaceae > Vitis > Vitis riparia. The sequence continues at coordinate 29,330,415 of NC_048448.1, read as the reverse complement.
CCCACAAGCGGCAAGGTTTGCCTGTTATCCGTGCCTGTTGGCGAACAATATACCAGGCCTTTTTTTGTATTGAACTATCCATCCATAACTTTCCTTCCGAAATTGTTATGAGGCACCTATTACTTAGAACTTGCACTCCATGTTCAGCAGAGAAATCATGTTTCTCTAGTATTTTTGTAACAAAATCTTTGTACTCCCCTTGAAAGAAGCATGCAACATCAAGGAATATATCCTTTTCTTCATCACTTAGTTCTTCATAACTCACTCTAAAAACGTCAGATTTTATACCCAAATTTTGTAACTGAACTTTCCACTGCGAACATCCCTTGCCACGTAGAAAAGAACCCGCAACTTTAAGAGCTAAAGGATGATGATGACAATAAATCATTACTTCATTTAAAAGGTCAAAAAAACAATGTGGAGATTGTTCTTCGGTAAGGGCGTGGTGACACAAGAGTGCTAAAGCTTCACAATAATCTAAATTCTTAGGCTCATAAAGTGCATCCACATTAAATTGAGATAACATACGTTTATCTCTAGACGTTATAATGATTCTACTTCCTTCACCAAACCAATAATGTTTTCTGACTAATAATATCACTTGTTCCTCGTTATTTACATCATCAAGAACAATAAGAACTCTTTTAGTACGAAATTTGTGCTTAATCAAATTGTTTCTTCTATGAAACATTATTTTTCGACTTTCTCCTAATAAGATATCACAAAAAAGTCGTTCTTGTAAGCAATATAGGCCCTCCTTTTTGGATGTCTCTCCGATATTTGCAAGAAAACTAGAACCATCAAATTGATAAGAAATTTCATTGTACAAAGCTCGGGCAATAGCTGTCTTCCCTGTTCCAGGGAGTCCATAGATCCCAACCATGCGAACATCTTTTGATTCACCAATCAACTCTTTTAAGGCTTTCAAACGGGATTCTTTATTAACTAGGCCATCCTCAACACAGCCTTTACCTATTATCTCACATATCATATCTCTAGTAATGGTCTTAACAACATCTGCCTCGGGCCTGCATATATAAAAGTATAACAAATTAAATTGAGACAAGTGAGAAGGAGCTATAAAAGATAAATAAATAATCATGAAGTAGAGGTTCGTCTGTGATGGATAGGTCTAGTTCATAAAAATAGAATTACGGATAAAATATTGAATCATATGTTAGAGGGATGTCAGCAACTAAATGAGATATTTAAATATATTGAATTTCATTATAACGTGAATAAATGAAAATGAAGTACTGAAAGAAATGAAAATATACATAAGATCTCTCTTAGCTTTTGATACATGCTTAGTAACATAGAACTGCAAGCTGAAAGTGTTGGAGGTTAATGTTTAATTATAATGAAGTTACCTAATCATTTGTATAGATAACTTCTCATTCAATGTAACAAGCTACTATATTATTTTCCAAGAATTTCAACCTTGCATTTCTATCATCAAATCCAACAAAACTATAAAGAGAGTATGTCCATTAACACTTCCCGTAGGTTTAATTCTTTTTCAATGCTATTTTCTCTTGTTATAGTTTCATCAACTAATTTCCAATGTACTAGGAGATGTTTTTCTCAAATCACCAGGTAAATCTCAAATTCCTTTAGTCATGTCCCATTTTCTGGTGGACCGACATATGACTGAGTGTTACTATCATCATTATAGAGTGGTCATTGACTCTTAGAACTTTTTTATTGTCGTGAAATAAATGGTTTACATCATTCCTTTAGTATTAATGTTCATATGTCAATTGTTGCATATGATAATTTTCAATTTTTTCCAAATCAATAATCCTTTGAACTTCTAATTCAATTTGATTTTGTCATAAAATTTAAAATGAAATCATTTGGATGCATCCCATGAAATTCTATCCTATCTTTCAAATTTGATTTTCCAACAGAAAACTGTCTCATCAAACATTACCAAACATAGGTTCAAGCTATCTTATGATGGAAAATTCAAACTTAATAAATCCCAAGTTATCATTAAGGATCCAAGGGATTGCGCTAAACCATTTTGTGTATGAATATAGGCAACAAAATTCCTAGTGTTAATCTTAGTGGACATGCAATTTGTTAGGAAATTAATCTTCCAAAACACTAGATTAATAGTCATAAAAATAATGTGGAAATAATAACTAAATGAAGTAGACAAAAACAACACACAAATTTACATGGTTTACCCAAAACAGGCTATGTCCACAGAGATGCTGCATATCTTCATTATAAGGAGAAAAATAATCACAAGTGTTTATGAGCACTCACTCCTCACAAACCCAAAACTCGATTACAACCAAGAGAATAATAATTCTCTAACTCTCAAGAGAACCTCACTTTTTCACTCAAAGAGTTGCACCACTCTTTTTTCTCTCAACTCTAGGATAATTAGAATGAGGAGATGAAGTCTCTATTTATAAGCTTCTACCACCACTAGATTTCCATGTAAATCACACACTATTGCCAAATCTATCAATGGCAATACACGATTTTGATTTGGTCGTGCTCATAATTTCCTTATCCAATATTCTTTATATATATCATACATGTACATATAAATGGTTGTGAGATTCTTCATATGCATTCTGTGTCAAGGACTTCACTGACAACACAATTCAATGTTAGTTTGAGATATAAATTGATTACTACTCAAAAATAGCATATTTTAGATAATAATTTTCATGAATTTCACGTCTTTTGAATAGTAATTATGCTTAAAACACTCAATTAATATGTTGTTGCCCTTGCAAGAGTTACTAACAAGTTTTATGAAGTTTTGGAGTTATTTCAAGGTATGATTTTGATAAATTTGTGACAAAAGAGATGAATCAAATTGAAGAGAACAAATAAAGTTGATGAAGATCCAAATGCATAGTGAAAGAAGTAATGCTATTGGTTTGGACAGGGATTTGGAGTTGATTTAGAGATGGTTGAGGTGGATTCAAAATAAAGAAATAGAAGAAATGACAAAAAGGAGTTGAAAAATTAAATATTTCCATTTTGCATGATCATGCGAAAATTTCACATAGTCGTGCGAAATGGACTAGAAGGCATTTTTGTTGTAAATCAAAGGGAAATCTCAAAGCTGATTTCGCATGACCATACGAAAATTTTGCACAATCATGCAAAATGCTCCAATAAGGCAAAAATTAGTGCTAATGCATTTTTTACTTCGCACAATCGTGCGAAATTGCTGGATCTCGTGCGAAATTGTTATTTTATTACTAAACTCCAAATTTTTTGGTGAAGAACCTTCAAAAGACCTTTTAGATGATGTCAAGTGTCCACTTGACCTTGGCCTATAAATAGAAACTTGATTTTCTCATTTTGGAGACTTTTAAGACATTTCTAATATTAGAATTTTCCAGATTTCCTCTCTTTATAGAATTTTCTATTTTCCTTCATTTTCTCGCTAGCCAAACATGCCTTGTGAGACCAAATCTCCAAGCATAAGGGGCTAAATCTCATTTTTCTCGGAGGATGGAGGATCTAGAGGCAAGATCTGTTGTGAATTAGAGAAATGAGCTTGAATTACAAAGGTAATTTCATCCAATTGATTGATTAATTGAAATTTGGGGATTTTTCTCTTCAAATTGTCTTGGATGATTACTACAATGCAAATTAGGTAAATTCATTAAATTCTTAAAGTTAGATTTGATGAGATTGAATAGTTGCATTGTGTGAATCATTGAAAGATAGTTTAAGATGAATTGAATATATGATTTGAATTGATCTCTTGGATTAAATGACCTAATTTGAAGAGAAATTAGATTTAGATCTAAAGCTAAATCAAAAATCGATTTAGATGAAAATTTAGGTTTTCAATCTAACTTGATGAAAATTAGATCTCAACATCTATTCACCATGGAAATTGTTTTCTAGAAAATCTTAACTCCGAGAACTTCACTTCATATTAATTTTCTTTTATTTTACATTTCATTTTTCTTCTCAATTTTAGACCACTATTAAATTGATTTTTCACCATGAATTTTCAAATCAATTTCACTTTATCACAATCATTTCTTATCCTCTCATTCAAGTCTTAATTACCGAGAATAATCTATCTTAGTGGACGACACCTAAAAACAACTATACTATAATAGTTTGTACTAAAATCACTTTTTTTATCGGGTACAAGCTGCTCTAAAATAGTGAATTAGGTTATAAATTTTGTTTTGATCTAATAAACGACGAAAAAGCAAGCGATCATAAATTCACTACTATTTTCAAAACATAGTATCTTGATTCACCCTATAGATTATTTGAACAAGGTGTTAGGATAGGGCCCTTGAAAGATGTAATAAAAAAAACTTCATTAATATATTTATTTATTATGATTTTTAGTTTCCTTCAATCTCCTTAATTGCATTAATTACTTATTTGAGAATTCATACTTGTATTGCATGCATTATACATGACTTAGGTTCAATATGATTTGCAAAAAAAATCCAAGTCATAGATTCCTTGCAAAATAATAAGTTGTTCAATGTTGATTCATGAAATTAAACAATCTATCAAACATTGTAATGTGTTACCTCCTAATTGAAAGGATGACTTATCTTGATCATCGGGATGTTTTTTTCATAATGAGTACACTAATATGTATAGCTACACATTGGACAAGACTTACAATAAATCATGACATTGGTTATAAGGTTGTCATGATTCACCAATTTATTATATTGCATAGACTCTCAACTTTGAGAGAATATTGAGTTAGTGATGATGTTTTCAGTGACTTTGACTTATGAATGAGACCCTAAGATGATCATATAGTCTCTAAAGATTGGGTCATTGTTGATTAAGGCAGGCGACAATAGATATTCTCAAGATAGGTACTATGATGTCTTATGGGATTAAGACAATGCATCATCTAATCATGTATCCTAAGAACTTGTGATCATATAAACAGTGCTCATAATAATTTCTTAAGTGAAATTTGACATATGCTCTTAGAGAGTTAGAACATGTCAATTGATTTGATCACATAATAAGAAGATCTGACACTCAAAGATTTTAAATGTAATCGTGAGAGGTTGATAACATCCACTTTGTTAGATTACGAACACTAATTTATAAGAAGTTTGCATGTAGTCAATTAATAGGTCACAAATTCTAGCTTCTTGTCTCAATGTAATTTCATAGAATACTGAAGTGCAGTTAACTCTCTTTAATGGAATCTTGAGTCAACTTTAGAATTGGATTATGAAAGAACCAGTATTTTCCAATGGGTCTCAATGATCCCTATTCAAGCTCGTAAACTTTGTTGGCACAAAGACTTCAAGTTTTATAGAAGATCAACCATTTATGTGTATAAGATCATTTGGGTAAAAACATGAAGTTACACAAGATTTTTTTTACTAATTAATTTTAGCTTTTTTGAATTCAATTAAGTAATTAATTGAAGCACAATAGAGTTAATTAATTAATATCTAGTTGACTATATTAAGTAACTCAAGCCCAAGATGACTCAACTCACTTAAGAGCATAAGAAGAGCTATAGAAACCCCCTTGGAGGTTTAAAGTTTCAATATTGTGGACCATTGCCTTCTAGAGAGCCTCAATCCCCCTCTCCCTCAAGAAGATTCTATAGTCATCCTACACAAATGTTCAGAGCTAAAGAATGACGGTAGTAATGAGCAACTTCTTCATTCTGATTTTGATCTAGAAACATCTAGATTAAAGGTAAGTTTTTTAGCCTTAGATATACAATTTTGTTATCTTTATCATTTCCATTGAATAAATTCAGTGTTCTTAGGTTATTAAAAAGCATCTGCCTATGATTCAAGGGCTCTTCAACACGAACAGTCTAGAAAAAGGAATAATATTGCTTATACCAAGCGTAAGTCTTTTAGGTCAAGGAACTTCTAATTCAACAAATATGTGATTCTTAGATCTAAATGTTGTGTGGTACAAAGTAGAAGAAAATTAAGGAATTTTCTAACATAAATAATAGAGGTAATGCCATTATGACTAAGGTCTAATCCATCACTATTGATTAAGTTAATTTTTATTTTTTCTTTTTGTATTTTTTTCCTTTTACTTTCACGGAGGGTTGGTAAAGATTTGACTTATTTCTTGACTGTATTCTTAGGAAGCTTGTAGAGGGGACTTTGTTATAATTCTGATTTTGAAAATTTAAAGAATGATTTCTATAACTACTGCCTCATAACCATGTCCTTGTCCACATCCAGAACTAATATGAGATGTGATGCACTCTCCTGGAATTGTTTAAAGCCAGTAGTGGAGCTCATCTGAGGCGTGCAACCTCTTCAAACTCTTGATAGAAGAATTGAATGTGTTGGATATTTTCAAAGATTTCAAGTTCATTACAACTGGGTTTGGATGATACTGTAAACAATTTTTTGAGATACAAAATTCTGAGGCAAATTTTGAGCTATAAGAGCCTGTAACGCAAAATTTTAAAACCCTGCATTCTCTAGCACTGACTCAACTCCACTAACTACAACACCACCAGCGCCATGTTACCTGCTCATCGCAACCAACAATATCCTGTCCATCATCTTTCAATAATAATAATAATGCACCAATACAATCAGGGTAGATATAACAAATAAGCAATAATGATCAAAGAAGCAAGCAATCAAGGTATCCATTAAGAGCATCACTACAAGTATGTGCACTTCTTATGCTTTTTTATCTTCAATATTAAATCTTAAAACGCCCACTATGTTCCCCTTAAATCTATGTCCAGGGCACAACCATTTATACAATACTGCTCATAATCAAAATGAAGAGATCAAATGGATAGAGAAATGGGCTTCCACGAAATCATGCGGAAAAAACTTATACTCAAATGGCCCAAGTTTTTTGAGAGTAATAATAGATAAAATCAAGTCAGCTAGTGAGAAAATATGCAGAGGGAGATGAAGAGAAGGTATAGTTACTCTTTATCTATATGATATCCAATTATACGGCCTGCTTCCTTCAGGGCAGTCCTCCATACTTGTATTCGCTCACTGTCTTGGTTCGCATCGTTTTCATAATCTGCGAATGCTTTTCCATAATTTCCAGACTGATTTCGCACTTCGCTTGGATCTACATGGTAGAAAACTGGAAAAACTTTTTGTCCCTTTGCTTTGCATTCATTGATCTCCGCGAGTTCTTTTAAACACCACTTGGAGTTAGCATAGTTTTCTGAGAAAATAACGATGAAAAATCTTGATTCTTGGATAGCTTTCAGAAGTGCTCCTTCAATCTCTTCTCCACTTCGAAGTGCTTCACTGTCTCTAAAGGTACGGATTCCTTTGTCAACTAAAGCCTTGTAGAGATGGTCTGTAAATCCTGTGCGGGTATCTTCTCCTCTAAAACTCAAGAAAACATCATAACGCCATTCAGTAGAAGAAGAATTGAAAGGAGAAGAAGGTATTTGATCCATGCGGAATGACAGTTTTAGGCTGGTTGTGCAAAACTTAGAGATTAAGCACAACTTGTCAACTGAAGAACTAGTAAACAAGACTTGTGGAGAGGAATACCTTGCACCATGATACACACGCTTATTGTGATCATATGTCCTTTTCCCCTTATATTTTGATTTTTTTTTTCATTATATTATCATTTATTTTAAAAATAGTTGAATCCATGGGTTTGGTAAATTGGCAACTGAACTATGACTCATGTTTTCTATCAGAAAAACTAAAAAGGTAATAATGAAAATACACAAAAATAAAATAAAGATACACCTGCTATAAAATCTATCACATAAAATTTTCTTTGACTATATTTTATATTTTTTTACAATTTTTTAAACGTGCATTACAAAAATAAAATCATAATTAACCAAAAGAGGGTATTTGATAAAAATAAAAAAATAACCTTTAAAGAGTGAAAAAAATGGCGGGTCTCATTTGTTTAAACCACTTAATCTTTCACTATTTTTATTATCAAATAGTTAAATTAAACTTTATGCTTAAAACTTAAATAATATCAAATATTTTACACTTTGATTAATTCAACACCTATAATATCAGGCTCTTAATATTGAACACTACAATTTTTCATTACTTAATTTTAAATTTTATCAAATACCCTTACATCAATATTAACATAAAGGGCATTCTTTGTTTTGAGATTAAATATGAATTAAAAAGAAAAATAATATATTTAAAAAATCATCATGTGTTAATTATTATTTCAAACATTCAATCTTCACATATAAGTATAATTTTGAACCAATTATATGAAATTGAAGAGCTTAAGTATAATTTTCCGTTCTTATTTGGTTAGTGTTAGCCCTGTTTATTCCTTTCATCAGGCTACAATTTCTACACCTAAAAATAAGTGCTTGGAAAAAGTAATTTATATATATGTATATATAAAATAAACATGATACGTTTTTGTCGTATTCCACGTGTTGTTTCATAGTAATAATTACAACCGCTTTATTGGACGCATAATGGCATCTAAAATGCTGTCCACTTCATTTTTCTAATATTTCTTATTCTTTTTCACATGTCATGATGTTGTCTAAAGTAAGGCGGCACCAACTAGTAAGTCACGCCCTCCTTAGTGTCACATTTTTTAAAGGGTGAATCAGGCGAGTCATTCAAAAAAATATAAATTTTTTAACAACTGGGGGATGCCAGCTGTTAGATTCCATGAAATCTTGTGCGGAGTCTTAGAAATGGATGTTCTATCAGTGGTTTAACACTAAAGTTTAGTGGAGTGTTCTTTTTTTTTTTTTTAATAGCATCCTATGCTTCAAGATTAAATTTTTTATCAAAAGATAAGGTCGGCAGAATCCATGAAATCTTGGCCATTGCGAAGTTTTAAAAAAGGGCAAACACTAACCGAAAAAATTAATAAAAGAAAGACAGCGACAACTGAGAAAATGGCAAATGCCAGAGAGGATGAAATGGATGCTCTATCGGTGATTTAAAGCGGAAGTATGCTAAAGTTTTTTTTTTTTTTTTTTGGCATCTTATTCTTTAAGATTAAAAATTTTATCAAGATAAGGTCGGCAGGTCTTAAAAAAAAAGGACAAACACTAAAACAGAAAAAATAAATAAATGAAGACAGTGACATATCACGAGCTTAGTATGCCCCTAAGCTCGTGCTACACTTAGATAAGTCAAGACATTTGATTTTACTAAGTCAATCTTACTTTCAATACTTAGCTTGTTAGACTAAAATGTTCACGACTTAAAAGCTTTAAAAGGCATAATAGGCAACTCTTAAAGAATTGAAGTTTTTATTGCACAAATGAAGCTTTACAAATGTCTTGAGAACTCACTTGATTGGTTAGGAAGTGATTTGGGTGGTAATTGATATAAATATGGTCAAAAAAAAATATCGGTAAGCAGAGATATATCAGTAGATTCAATACTTAGATTTTAATAATAATAAATATGAATTTTGGAAGTATACACTTAGAAAGTTAAAATTGAGTTACAAAATATTTTATTTTATTGAAAAAGAACAAATGAAGATTAATGTAGTTTCATCGTATCGTTAGATGAAGGGAGGTCCATCTTGCTGAAGATAATATTTATTTTAAATTTTTTAAAATACTTTTATTAAAATATGTTTTTTTATATTTTAAAAGAAAATTTAAATAAATTTATATAAAATATTTTATTTGTGTTATAAAATATGAGAATTTATTGGGAACTTGTAGATGATCATCCATATTGATGTATATCTCTTTGTGACTCCCTATAAAAAGGAGATACCTCTAATAAAAATAAATTATGTTCTCTTCCTACGTTCTAACTTATCTTTCTTGTCTTCTTTTCCTTTTCCTTTATAATTTTACAACACGTTATCAGCACGACTAGTCTTTACAAAAGAAATAGAAAGATTTTTTCTCTATTAAGAGAAATAGAAAGTCTCCTTTTCAGAGAAATAGAAAGACTTTTCTCTCTTCTTTCTCACAAAAAGGTATGTGATAAACTTTTATCATGATTTTATATTTTATTACCCTTTGATCTTTTATTTATTTATTTTATTCAAATACATAAATATTACAATCCCTATAACCAGAAGTTATGGGATAAATTATAAATAGGGTCAATTCATAACTAGAAGTTATGAAAAATATGTACAATGTTTATAACCAGAAGTTATGAGATAAATTATAAATTATGAGGTAAATTCATAATCAAAAGTTATGAAAAATATGTGTAATTTCTATAACCAGAAGTTATGGGGAAAAAATTATAGAATTACAAATACATGACCAAAAGTTATGTATTTGATCCCTAATTATTTATTTTTAATTATACGGTATAACTCGATGTTATACCAAACAATATTATAGCTAAAAGCTATTAAATAAATAAATAAATAAATGTTCATAACCTGAAGTTATGTACAAATCTACATAATGAAAGTTCATAGCCCAAAGTTATGCACAAATCTACCCAATGAATAGTTCACAGCCTAAAGTTATAAACAAATTTATATAAAAAACAGTTCATAACCTGAAGTTATGTATAAATTTAAATATTTTCTTATTCTGACAAAATAATCATGGCCTGAAGCTATGAAAGATATTAACTTTTAATTTATTTAATTTCTTTTAATTATATTGTGTAACTAGAAGTTATACATAAATATTTCATAGCCTGAAGCTATGCACAATTTTACATATTTTCTTGTTATGAAAAATATTGACTTTTAATTTTTATTTTGTACTCACTTATTTTTCACAATAGGAATTATGGAAAACAATTTTTATTAACAATAGTTTCATAGCCAGAAGCTATGCATACAATTTATAATTCTCTTGTATAACTAAAAGTTATTCAAAACAAAATTGTCAGTGAATCTTGGAGCTATAATCAAAGAAGGAAATCAAGCATCCTTGCATGATCGCGCAAAAACACTGATTTTCCTTTGTCCTCATCTCCATGAAGGTTTAACAAAAAATGAGTTTTTGATGAGAAATCCCCAATACCATGGTTCTTATAGAAATAATTTACTAAATTCTCAGAAAAGGAAAGCCTCATTGCACCACCAGAAGTGGAAAAATATTGAGGTAAAACAAGAAAATGGGAAATGTTTACAAGATAAACTTCCTAAGAACCATGAGAATAAGTGTTATAGATGTGGTATGAAGGGGCATTGGTCGCGTACCTTTCGTACGCCCAAACATTTGGTCGACCTTTACCAAACATCAATAAAAGAAAAGGAAGTTGAAATGAACAACTATGTACTTAGAAGATTCATAATTTTTTTAAGTTTGTTATATAACCAGAAGCTATATAAATATTATTATTCATAACCCGAATTTATGAAAATAAGAAAATTAATATTCTTTGTGGAAATCAAAGGTTATGTCAAAGTTGTTAATATGTACTTTCTTATAGCTAAAAGTTATAGCGAACAAAATTGTTAACTAATAATTTTGTACAACTTTATGAAATTTATATAATCAAAAGTTATAATGAAATATATTATAGTCTGAAGCTATGATAACAAGCATATAGATAATATTTACATATTATCAAAAGATTAATATTTTTGTATATCAAGTTATACAAATAGGTAAGTATTTGATAGTTTTTATAAATTTTTATTATTAGAAGTTATACTGTCATTAGTAGAAAAATTTACATATATTATTGCATGTTGCCAGATATAGTATTTTTATTAATGCAATAATTTCATTATCCAAAATAATTTTGAAATTACAATAGTTTCAACTATTGTTCTCGATATATTATGTTATATCTTTACATATATGTTCAAATGGATTTGTAGTATTTCAATTGAAGTTTTGAGACAACAAGATGCTTTAAATCATGATATGTTCTCTTGAAATTTTGATTTATGAATTAATTTTTGCACATTGATTTAGATCATAATAATATTTTGAATGAAATTATTGACCTATCACTACAATTAGTTTGGTTATTGAAATACTTCTTTGTTATTTCATGTATAAATTGCTCCATAAAATCAAATATGTGAGATTATTTAAGAAATATATAACTTTAAATTATCTTTTCATATTTGTTTTATTGTGTTATATATGCTCTCATTGCTTTTACACAAGTTATTAAGTTAAGTCATCATCAATGACTAATATTTTTCCATTGATTTTAACTTTTTCTCTATGATAATATTTATTCAATTCTATAAAGACAAAGTCTTTATGACAATGTTTTATGACTTGTTACTTTGATGAAACTCTTGTCTCATTAATTGCACAATATTAATGACAAACAAAGTTAATACTATATTAGGTGATAGAAACCTAATTAAAGGCTCTAGAAGAGCTTATGCTATGTCACTAGTAGTATTTGATTCCATGTAAATGACACTTTATATGATGATAGATCCAAGAGAATCTTTTAAGACCAACTTGGTCCCCCAGGGTAAAAGGTCATATGGATGTACATTACAAAACCAGAAGTTTTTAATTAGTGACTAGTCTACCAATACACTTAAAAGGTAGAATGACATGTTGTGCAAATTATCATTTTAATGAGACAATTTTCTCGCCGTTAGGAGGAGAAAAGTCAGTTCCAGAAGAACGGTGTGAAATTATTTGAAATGGATTGACTTTGACTCATCTTGATCCTCATACAAATCAATGTGAACTAGAAATTCAAAAGATCATTCATTTACAAAATCTTGCAAATCAACTACAAGATGCATTCATACAAAGAAAGTGACAATGTCATATGTCCCGGCTGCAAATACTCCAGCACGGATTGATATCCCTGTAGGATAGTTAACAAATTAATCTAAGATATGCCTGAAGTGTGGTAAACTATCAGCTCAAAGGATGTAACTCCCTGGAAGAGGAGAACCCAAGAAAAACTTAGCACTTTAAAAGAGGTCATCAAAATGACTGATCAATTTAAAGTTGATAAATCTATAGCTCTAGAAGAGGCATAAATAATGCAGAAGGCCCTGAAGAGGCACATATTAAACAAGAAGCCTCTGAAGAGGCACATATTGAACAAGAAGCCCCTGAAGAGGCATATATTGAGCAAGAAGCCCATGAAAATGGACATATTAAACGAAAAGCCCCTAAAGAGGCATAGGTACCTGAAAATTGTGAGATCTCAGTAAGTTACCTATACATAGGAGAAAAATGGGATCAAAATAATATTATTTTCACTTTCCAAGTGGCCTCCATAAGAAATGATGAAGATCATGAACCACAAAATGTGGAAGAATGCCGACATAGAAATGATTGGCCAAAATGGAAAGAAGTTATACAAGCAAAGTTAAGCTCATTAACAAAATGAGAAGTTTTTGGATATGTAGTCCAAACACCTGAAGATGTAAAGCCTGTTGAGTACAAATAGGTATTTGTACGAAAACACAATGAGAATAATGAGATTATAAGATATAAAGTGTGATTAGTAGCACAAGGTTTCTCGCAGAAACCTGGTATTGACTATGAGGAAACATTCTCTCCCGTCATGGGCGCAATCACATATAATTTCTTAATTAGTTTGGCAATCCCAAAAGAACTAGATATGCGTCTCATGAATGTTATTACAGTATATTTATATGGATCCATGGATAATGATACGTACATGAAAATCCCATAAGGATTTAAATTGCCTAAAGCAAATAGCACAAAGCCTTGTAGCATGTACTCAATCAAGTTACAATGATCCTTGTATGGATTAAAGCAATCTGGACACATGTGGTACAATCGCCTTAGCGAATACTTGCAGTGTATGTTAATGACTTAAATCTTGTTGGAACTCTTGAAAAGCTTACAAGAACAACAAATTACTTGAAAAAGGAATTTGAGATGAAAGATCTTGGAAAAACAAAATTTTGTCTCGACCTGTAGATCGAGCATTTTTCAAATGGAGTTTTAGTACATCAATCAACATACATTAAGAAAGTTTTGAAGCGTTTTTATATGGATAAAGTGCATCCTTTAAGTTCTCCAATGTTGTCCAATAACTTGATCTGAAAAATGACCCATTTTGTCTTTCTAAAAAAGGATGAAGAATTACTTGGTCCTAAAGTACCATATTTTAGTGCTATTGGTGCACTTATATATCTTGCCAATTGTCTACGTCCAAACATTGTATTTTTTTCTATCAATGTATTAGCAAGATATAGTTCCACTCTAACTTGAAGACATTGGAATGGTATCAAAACATATATTACGTTATTTTCGCGGGACTACCGATATGAGTATATTTTACTCAAGGGAATCAAAGTAACAATTGCTTAGATATGCAGATGCAGAATATCTTTCAGATCCATATAAAGGTAAGTCACAAACATGGTATGTGTTTAATTACAATGGTACTGTTATCTCATAGAGATCTATCAAACAAACAATGGTGGTCACATCATCAAATCATTCAGAAATACTAGCAACTCATGAAGCAAGTCGTGAATGTATATGGCTAAGGTCAATGATCCAACATATACAAGAAACATGTGGACTACCTTCCATCAAAGGCAATCCAATCGCGTTACATGAAGATAATGCTACTTGTATTGCACAAATTAAAAGAGGATTCATAAAATGTGACAGAACTAAGCATGTCTTCCTAAATTCTCCTATACTCATGAGCTCCAAAAGAAAGATGAGATTGATGTTCAACAAATTCGATCATGCAATAATCTAGCAGATCTATTCACAAAGGCATTACCTTCGACCACATTGAAAAAGTTAAGGTATGACTTTGGAATACGAAGATTGAGAGATCTACCAATTGAAATGTTGAAGAAATCATAATCATGTTTACATGAGGGGGAGAATGATAATATGAATATACTACACTCTTTTTTCCTTCGTCCAAGTTTTGTCCCAATGGGTTTTACTGACAAGGTTTTTAACGAGGCAGTTATAGTAATCCAAAAGAATATTATACTATTTTTCCTTCACTAGAGTTTTTTTCTCATAGGGTTTTTCCTAGTAATGTTTTAATGAGACATATTCTTATGATCATCTAAGGGGGAGTGTTATAAAATATGAGAATTTATCGGATTATAGGAACTTATAGATGATCATTCATATTGATATATATCTCTTTGTGACTCCTATAAAAAAGAGATACCTCTAATAAAAATTAATTCTATTATTTTCCTATGTTCTAATTTCTCTTTCTTGTCTTCTTTTCCTTTCCCTTTATAATTTTACAACAATTTGAGATTTAACTTATAAAATTTTGTTAAAAATATATGGTAACAACTTTTTCTATTAACATTAATTTATTTAAATAATTAAAATTATTAATAATTTATTTTATCAAATTAATTTTAATTTATAAAATATTAGAACTTTCTTAATTTTTTATATTGTAGCAATTTTTTGGGTAAAATTATATTTTTAATATTTTAAAATAAAAACATTTAAAATGAAATAAAATTAAAAGGATAAATATAAAATAAAATAAAAAGAGTGAAGTGATAATAATTTTTAAAAATAGGATTAATGAGATAAATATAAAAAGTGTTAAAAATGAAAGGATAATATAAAATAAATCTATAATATAAAAGCATGGGTGAAATCTAGGAGGATCATCAAAAATTCAAATTTGATCGGATGCAGAGCCATTTTTGCAACAATAACGACGAATTTTCGGAAAAACTAGCAAAAATCGTCCATTTATCATGATCAATCGAAAAAATTGGCAAAAAAGTATCGCTCCATGCGCAGATATTTTGGAGATTTATCGGCCAAAACCGATATTTTAATGATTTTTCTGATGTTTTTGAAATTTCTCTCCATTGATAATTGGTGGTCAAAATTGTTTCAGTTACCTCCAATATCCGAAATATAATAGATATTTCGACGATAAAATCTAATTTTTTCATTCTGAAATTTCTTCCGCATAAACAATATTTCTTAACCTATATCGATATATCACCGTATAAAGCGAAATTTTCATCCGTGGATGTGGGTGGGTCCTTCCTTTTTAATTGTTTTAAAAGCCACCTACCTCTCCACTCATTACTCTTTGACATTTGTCTGTCATATCACATGCTTATACATGGGACCAAAAATGAAAAAGAATCACCAGCTTGCATGTATTCGGAGAATCGATGTTTGCTTTTACGGTCCAACCAAAACCAAAAAAATAAATAAATAAATAAATCAATATCATATAAGGACCCAAAGGTGTTGTAGGGCATGTCAAGAATAGACTCACCACAAGTTACTCCTCAACTCTCTTTAAGCTTTCATCCAAAAACTCTCCAACAATGGCTTCCTCTACCCAAACACCCTCTTCTTCTTCTTCTACCCCAATCCGTAAATATAACTTCGATGTGTTCTTGAGTTTTAGAGGTGAAGACAGCGGCTACAATTTTACGGATCAGTTATACGAAAATTTGCTTCGGTCGACGACTAAAACTTTCAGAGACGATGAACTTGAGAAAGGAGAGGAGATCAAATCAGGAATTTTGAAAACTATTGAAGAATCAAAAATTTCCATAGTTGTGTTCTCAAAAAACTATGCGCATTCCAAGTGGTGTTTGGATGAGTTCGCGAAGATCATGGAGTGCAGGAAAGAAATGGGACAAATAGTCTTGCCGGTCTTCTACCACGTGGACCGTCCTGATGTGCATGTGCAAAGAGGGAGCTTCGGAGAGGCATTTTGCATTCATAAAAGAGATGTAGATGAGAAAAAGGTGCAAAGGTGGAGGGATGCCTTGACTAAAGCAGCCTATCTATCTAGTTTCCATGTGCCCAAGGATGGGTAACTTCAACGTCCTTAATTTGTGCTTTTGATTTAATTAAGTTATAAGGATTTAGTTGTCTTAAATCATGAATTAACAAGTTAATAATTTGGATCAGTGTTAAATCAACAACTTATAGTAGCTTCTAATTTTGTTTTGGAAGGAGTTTGATGAGCATGTTAAATACTGTTTGAATGTTTGAATATGATTAGGTATTAAGGGATTAAGTTGTTTATTTTTATATATGTTTGAATGTTAAATACTGTTTTTATATATATATATATATATATATATATATATATATATATATATATATATATATATATATATATTTTAAACATCTGTAAATTAATAATTATTAATTTTTCTTATTTTAATTTGAAACATAGTAGTGGAATATATTTCCAAATATTTCTAAATATTATAATTTATTACCTTAAAAGAAATATTAAATAGGGCTGCACCTGGACACAGGGATCCCGTGTTCGATACGTGATATAGCTTTTTACTTATAAAAATGACGAACATTAAAAGAATAAAAGAGCGCATTTACAGAACTGACAACTATAAAAAAAAAATTAAAATATTGAGAAATATTGACATTGATGGTGAAGGGTGACAGGGCGTGCAATATAAAAATGAAAATATTAAACAATGAAATAAAAAGTACGTTAGTGGATTTTTAAAATATCTGGATGTGCAGGTATATCTTTCATACGAATCCATATTTTTAAACATTTTATTAATATTTCATCAATTTTTTTCTTTCATGTTTCAATATTTCATTGATATTTATGAATATTTCACCCATTTTTTCATTTTTTTCATTTTTTAAATATTAAATAAATTAATTTTAATTATTTTATTTTTATAGTTTGATTTCATTTATTACTAAAAATATAAAACGTAATTTTTTAATAGGTCCTTATTTTATATAATTTATATATTTATTAAATATAAAAAATATAAATATTAAAATAATTATACATATATCATTATTTATTTAATATCATTGAATATGTTTAAATTAAAATAAATCATAATTTTAATATTTAATATATTTTAAAACTAGACCTATTATCTTTATGGGGTTCTACTGATAACAAGAATACTACATTTGGGAAGTAACTTGCCATTTTGTAGACAAGTTTTCTCTATTGAGTTCATTGCCCTTGACACAGCACGACATCACCATATTAACTTCACAATAATAATCTTTTGTAACTAATTTTACCCCATTATATCTTTGCTGCATTTTATAATTAACATTGCTTTACTTTATTATTAACAGGAATGAGTCAACTATTATTGAGAAAATCATTGATTTCGTCAATCGCGAATTGAAACTTCCAGGTCATAACTTAATTGGAATTGATGGACGTTTGGAAGAATTGAAGTCATTGATAGGCATTGGATCTTATGATGTTCGCATGCTTGGAGTATGGGGATTAGGTGGAATTGGTAAAACCTCAATTGCACGTGTTATTTATAACTCAATCTCATACCAATTCGATGGTGCTAGCTTTCTTCCAAGTGTTTGCGAGCAATCCATGCCTAGAGTACAAAAAGAACTTCTATCTGACATTACAGAACTATCCTATGAAGAGCTGAATGTTGATGAAGGGCTCAATAAGATAAAGGAGGAATTGCAAAAAAAAAAAATTCTTATCATTGTTGATGATGTGGATTGTTTGAGTCAATTAAAGGATTTAGTTCCAAATCGAGATTGTCTTGGTGGGGGAAGTAGAATTATTATAACGACTAGAGATAAACATTTACTACTTGAGCATGGAGTGGATGCTATATATGAGGTTCAAGGATTAGATTTTGAAGAATCTATACGTCTCTTTAGTCTTTATGCCTTCAAAGCAAGATTTCCTAAACGAGAATACAGAGGACTTTCCCTAAATATAGTAAATTATAGTGAGGGCCTTCCATTGGCTCTTAAAGTTTTAGGTGGTTTTCTTTTTGGTAAGTCAATATATGAATGGGAAAGTATATTGTATAAACTAAAACACCAATCCTTGAAAGAAATTCAAGATGTGCTTCAAATCAGTTATGATAGACTAGATTATAAAACAAAAGATATATTTCTTGATATTGCATGTTTTTTTAAAGGGGAAGAAAGAGAATTTGTCTCAAGAATATTAGATGGGGCTGAGAAAGCAATAACAGATCTCTATAATAAGTCTCTCCTAACTTTTTCAAATAATAAGATAATGATGCACCCTTTATTGCAACAAATGGGTCAAGGAGTTGTTCATCAAGCATGTCCTCAAGAGCCAGGAAAGCAGAGCAGATTGTGGAGATCAGAGGATGTCCATCGCATATTGAGGCAAAATGAAGTAAGATCCAAGTGCTTGAAGTTATGAATGCCTATAGTTTTATTTTGGTTTTACGTTTTTTGCATTTCACTTATTTATGAATCTTGATTTTCAGGGGACTGATGCGATTGAAGGGATAGTTCTAAAAATATCTGCAGCAGAACGAATAGCGTTTACCACTAAAGCTTTCAAAATGATGAACAAACTTAGATTACTCAAAGTTTGTCGGGATCATAAATGTGGTTCTATGGTGCATGTTTCTACGGACTTTGAATTTCCGTCTTATGAGTTAAGATATCTTCATTGGGATGGATATCCTTTGGAATCTTTGCCATCAAATTTTCATGGAGAGAAGCTTATTGAACTCAATCTGCAGAATAGTGAACTAAGAGGACTTTGGGAAGGGAGCAAGGTATGATTATTATTTAGTTTTCTTTTTTTTAATTTATAAATTTAAAGGTCAGGGAAGTTTATTTACCAAAACCAAGTACTCTTTGTTCCAGCCTCTTGAGAAGTTAAAGGTTATCAATCTCAGTCACTCTCAGCAGCTCATTCAAATCCCAGACTTCTCAGATACACCGAATCTGGAGAGTCTAATTCTTGAAGGTGGTACAATTTGCTTAAGGTTCATCCATTTATAATTATTATAGTTCCTAACTAGCTGTTTTATTTTTTAAATTTTATAGGGTGCACAAACCTTGAGAACATTCCAAGCAGCATCTGGGACTTGGATTCTCTTGTAAATCTTGATCTCTCTCGCTGTTCAAAACTCCAGGAACTTGCAGAGATCCCGTGGAATCTATACTCATTGGAATATTTGAACTTGGCATTCTGCACGAATCTTGAAAGCCTTCCAGAGAGCCTTTCTAACTTGAAATGTCTTAAGACTCTCAATGTAATCGGGTGTTCAAAACTGCCCGACAACCTGGGAAGCCTGGAATGTCTAGAGAAGCTTTATGCATCAAGTTCAGAATTGATTAGCCCTCAATCGGATTCCTCTTTGGCTGGTTTGTGCTCCTTAAAAGTATTGGATGTGCATGGCACCAACCTAGAGCAAGGAGCGATCGGTAGTGACATTGGCAGCTTATACTCATTGGAAGAATTGGACCTAAGTTACTGCAATTTAACAGAAGGAGGAATTCCCGATGATATTTGTTGCCTATACTCATTGAGAGTATTAGATCTAAGTGGAAACCATTTTCTTAAAGTAACTGATGCCATAAGTCAACTTTCTAAGCTAAGAGTGCTTGGGTTGAGGCACTGCAAGAGTCTTCTAGAAATTCCAGAGCTTCCATCAAGTCTCAGAGTCCTAGATGCCCATGATTGCATAAGCCTGGAAACTTTATCAAGTACATCATTGTTGCAATGGCAGAGGCAGTTAAATTGCTTCAAATCTGCTCGTTTACAAGAAATTCAGGTATAGTTTTCATAGCACCAAATTTTTAGAATTTTGGGTCAAAATAGGCTATCTAAACGCAAAAATATAACTTTTAGGCCTTTTTTTTAAACTTATATTCAAGGTTTTTTATGCAGTCATGCTCAATGTTTAACATAGTGCCTTATGTGTAGGAGTTGAAATACAGAAGGCTTTTCTCTCTTCCAGCAAATGGTGTCAGCCAGGGATTTAATACTGTTATCCCTGGAGGTGGAGAAGTTCCAGAGTGGATATCACACGAGGGTATTGGCAGTGAAGTAACAGTAAAGCTTCCTCTTAATTGGTACCACAAGAAGGACTTCTTGGGATTCGCATTATGCTGTGTTTATATTCCACAACAGGATGAACCTGTGGATGAATCAATGGATGAACCAGAGAGTAGTAAGTCTGAGAATGCCATGGTGAATATCACGCAACCTTATCGCTTAGGATGTGAACTGAGTTTCCTTGATGATGAAATTGGGTTTTTGGATTATCTCTTCTGTGGATCATCCTGCCAATGCGACCATAATGATGGTGTATCAGAGTCAGTGTGGGTAACGTATTATTCTAATGTTGCTATTAAGCACAAGTACCGGTCCCATAAATCAAGGCATTTAAAGGCGTCATTTCGTGGTTATGTTGATGGTAAGCCAGTGAAGGTGAAAAAGTGTGGGATTGGTCTTGTACATGTTGATCTTAAGAACAGCAGTGGAGTTGGAAGTGGTAGCTCTAGTAATGATCAGAAGCCCCTAAAAGTTTGAGATGATCCACCGACGATTCCATGCATAGATCCAAGGCCAAATTGGTAGGATTCACAATGGCACCCCCAGAGCTCCTGCTCCTTGATAGTCTCTCTGTGTCTCTCTGGTTTTGGACCTTTCAAGCCATGACAACATTATTGGTAAGTTATTTTTCCTTTCCGGTTTGCGTTTCCACCGCAAACAGATTAAAGGAACTTAAATTCTGGATTATATTTTTTCTGTTTAAAATTTCTAGGATGTAAAAATATGCCCACCCCAAAAACAAAAAGAATAAAAAAATAAATATTGGCCTAAAAGATCCAGACCAGTTGTGTTAATTTGTAAACCACTTTAGGACTTGTTCCAGAGTATTTGCCCATTATTATTTTTGAGGCATTGAAGTCTTGTTTTGAACAAGTTTACATTGTCTAGCATGCGGGTCTTGGAATTGATCAACCAAGCTAGGACATCCCACGCGTTTCAGGCACAACACTCAACTGATCAATTGAGGCTTAAGTTGGTTTCCCATGTCAGGTACGTAGAATTTCATTTCTGTTCCAGAGTACTTGATCCTCATGATTTATTTCTTATATTCTTTCATTTATCTTACATTTTAACTTTATATGTTAATTTAAGTTTCACAAACATGAATAATAATTTCTTCATAGGTGATTATGGACTATATAATATATATAGACATGGAATTGAAACCTTGTATCTTATGGTGTAGCTGAATGGTTGGAAGCGGTTCCAAAAGACAAGCAGTGGGATGAGTTGATGTCTGAATGTGAGTCCTTGAAAGAGAAACAGTTGCTAAAGAGACATGGGATGGTCTACTTGTACTGATCATCTAATTGCAGACTGGTAGGCATTAATCTCGATCCTTGACAAAAACACACTGCAATTTGGGAATAATTCATTCTGTGTGGATGAAAAAGTATGACTTGCAAATGCTAGAAACTAGAATTTATGTTTTCAGCTATGAAATGTATGTATGATTGAGGTTTGAATGAGCAGTCAGTGAGAACTTGACTTTTACAATGCATAACACCATGCAATCATATCCAAAAGATAAGCTTTATCCTATTTAGTAATTTTATGCTTCATCTGGATTTTAGAAATTTGAGAGAAAAAAGAAAAGGGGAAAAAGCAAAGACAAAGGAAATTGCAAAGATGGCCCATCCCATGGTAGTATTTTGCCGGAAATAAGATAAAATTAAGTGCCTAACACCGTCCAATTGAGTAGACTAACATTTGATTCATTCTAGTTCACTTGACCTTTTTGAAGAGTCACTTAAGTAATATTTGCTTTTTAATTGAATATAAAAAGTTAAAATATTTTACTTATTCTGATTTTTTCTATTCAACTAAAAACAATCCGTTAATATTAACCAACATAATCTTAGTTTGTTTAATATTTAATGACTTAAAAAAAATTTCTTTCTCATTTTATTAATTATTATGTTATTGAAAACACCTTTTATTAACTTCAATCTTAAATCTATTGATTAAATGTGTTAATAAATTCTAAACAAAAATCAAATCTTGTGTTTATGTTAAGATATATTTTCTATTTTTTAATTTTAAAAATAGAAAGTTGTAGATAAAATATAAAAATTCTTTTATATATATATACCTTCTGCAATTAAAAACAATTTTTAAAATTTAAGGAAGTAAAACATTTTCATTTTAAAATTTTTGAAAAAAGTTTTTAGAAACCTAAGATAAATTTTGAAAAAAAAAATAGTAATAACTTGACAAGAATTCCTAAGAACTTAGTGGTTTCACAACGTTTTCTAAGTTAAAGAGAAAAAAAAATAATTTTTTAATATTTTCTAAAAGGAAAAGTGTTTAAAAGTTGTTTTTAAAAATAGTATTAAAAAATAAAAAGCCAAAAATCTGTTTGGGTGGGTTGTTTTAAAAATTAATATTTCTATTTTGATTTTGCAAAAAAATTATAAATTCAAGTTATATTTATAATAATTATAATAATATAATTAGTGCTAATGTATTGTATATAAAATATAAAAGATAAAAAATTAAGAAAAATAAAATAAAATGAAAATGGTCTCCCAACCATTTTCTGCCTTTGTCATCAAGTCCAGAAAAAGGTACGCGATATCCCCTTTGCCATTTTGTCTCTAATTATCGTTACTCACCACAACATCGCTCCTTTATTGCTACTGTCAGTCAAGATATTGAGCCTATCTCTTATATAGAAGCAGTCTTTCATCCCCATTGGCAAAAAGTAAAGCAATCTGAATTGGTCGCTTTAGACTCCAACCACACTTGGTCCCTCACTTCTTTTCCTCCTGGTAAAAAGCCTTTTAGTTGTCATTGGGTTTATAAAATCAAACAGCACTCAGATGGCACCATTGAGCGTTTCAAAGCTCGTTTAGTTGTGAGAGGTTACACACAACTGGAAGGTTTAGATTATCATGACATTTTTTCTCCCATTGCTAAAATGATTACTATCCGTTGTTTATTGGCTTTAGTAGTTGCCCAAAATTGGTCTCTTCACCAACTTGATGTCAACAATGCATTTCTTCATGGTGATCTCCATGAAGAAATTTATATGACTCCACTTCCTGGTCTTCAACGACAGGGGGAGAATCAAGCGTGTCGCCTTCATAAGTCGTTGTATGGTTTAAAGTAGGCTTCACGACAATGGTTTGCCAAGTTCTCTACAGTTATCCAAGCTGTTGGATTTACTCAATCCAAAGCTGATTACTCGTTATTCACATGTCAGAAAGGCAAATCTTTTACGGCTTTGTTAATATATGTTGATGACATTCTTATTATGGGTAATAATGTCAAAGACATATTAGCACTCAAGCAATTTCTTCATAGTCATTTTCAGATTAAAGATTTGGGTGATTTGAAGTATTTTTTGGGCATCGAAGTTTTTTTATCAAAGAAAGGTATTTCCATCTCACAACAAAAATATGCTTTGGAAATTTTAAAAGATGGTGGTTTTTTGGGTGCTAAACCTGTGAGCTTTCCCATGGAACAAAACATAAAGCTCTCAGATTCAGGTGAATTGCTTAAAGATCCATCTCAGTATAGACAACTTGTTGGACGCCTAATTTATTTGACTATTACCTGGCCAGATATCACCTATTCGGTTCATATGTTAAGTAGATTCATGCATACACCACGCAAACCACACATGGAAGCTGCCTTACATGTGCTGTGTTATTTACAAAGTAGTCCAGGATAAGGTCTATTTTTCCCTTCTCATAATGATTTATCTTTGCAAGCTTTTTTTTATTCGAATTGGGCTGGTTGTCTAATATCTCGTAGATCCACTACAGGTTATTATGTTTTTCTAGGATCTTCTCTTATTTCCTGGCAGACAAAGAGACATAAAAACGTATCTCTCTCCTCAGCAGAAGTCGAATATAGAACCATGACAGGTGCATGCTGTGAATTATCCTGGTTGTGCTTGTTATTGACAGATTTGAGAATATTGCATCCGAAGCCAACATTATTGTATTATGATAACACATCCGCATTCCATATAGCAACCAATCCTATTTTCCATGAAAGAACTAGACATATAAAGATGGATTGCCATTTTATTCATGACAAAATACAAGATGGTTCAATTGTAACCAAACATGTTGTTTCAAAGAATCAACTTGCAGATGTATTCACCAAGCCCTTGGGAAAGGAAGTTTCTCAACTATGATGCGCAAGTTGGGAGTTCTTGACATTCACTCTCCAACTTGAGGGGGAGTGTTGAGATTGTCAATGATGTCTGGCTTTCCATTGACAAAAATATCCAACCATATTGTATTAGTTACCTTTTATACTTAGATTACCAAGAATATATTAGCATGATTAACATGATTGTAGGAAATCTCTTGTATAAAGTTACATCTCCTAATTCAATAAAAAGGAAAATATTCTTTTCCCTTTATTTTACATAAACTTTCCTCCTCACTTTCCTCCTCTTTGCCCTTCCAAACAACTCACTCCTCATTTGAAAATCTTGCTTCCATCCATGAGTTCCAGCCACCTGAGTATCTTCTACCATAATCCTGAGTGACCCCTATCTCCTACTTTTTCTCTAACCCCACTCAACCTCCCTTACCTGCAATCCTTCATGTTTTTACCCTCTCTAAGCTATTCTACTGCTCCCTATTTAGCAAAAAAGTCTTCATCCCTAACCACCACCATGGCAAGGTGGTTATGTCTTTGACACACGTCCCATGCATGCAACTTTGAACACTTGTGGAGGTCAAAAAAATCTTAGCTCCTCCCGATCCAAAGAGAGGTCTACAATATAATATCTATGATGATAGATAATAATAATAATAATAATAATAATATAATTAGTTTTAATGTATGGTATATAAAAGATAAAAAATTAAGAAAAATAAAATTAAATGAGGATAAAAGAAAAAGATAATTAAAGTACACAAGTAAGGGATGACTATAAATTTGATAACCCTTATTATCTTTTAACATTTCTTTTTTAATCTTTTCTGAAAATCAAACAAAATCTTAAAAGGAAAATTAATAAATTTAATAAATAAATAAAAAAGGCAAAAAGCCAGTCATTCAAAAAAAGTTTATGAAATCTCGATCATACTTTTTATATTTGTGGTTGTCTTGCCCATGATTCCCTCCAATGAATGCTACAACAAAGACAGAATTGTATTGCCTCTTTCCATCTCTTCTACCAATGGTGTCAGAGAAGTGACGTTACGATGTCAAAGATAAAGATAGAAAGTAACCACACCTCTTGGACTATGCTTTCAGGCCAGCTGGAAATGTGCTTTCAGGGCAGTTGGGCCTCAGAACGACTAGCGGTACTCCTATCACTTATTATTGATGGTAAGATACGAAATATCTCCGATTATTGATTGTGAGGATATGAAATGCCAATCCTCATTTGAATAAGGTTGAAAATCAATATTAATTTTTATTTTTAAATTATAAATAAACAAAAATACATTAATAATTTAAAACTTATTTTAAAAAATATATTAATTTAAATTAATAAAAACGATATTTTACATTTTGAAAATAAATAATTTAATAATTAAAACATTATTTAAAATAAACATATTCACTATTTTTTGTCTTTTATACGAATAAAAAGCATTTTAAAGCTTAATTTTTTTTTTATTGTTCTAATATAAAAAGTTTAAATTTTCTTTTAATATTTTTTTTCTTTCTTTTAATAAGGTTTTTAACATAATTTTTTTGTTATAAACTATATGAAATGTTGTAAATTTATCTACTAAGGATTTCTTTTTTTTAATGATTTGAGTTAGTTAAAAATTTATCAAAAAAAAAAAGAAAAAAAAAGGGGGAGAGGATGACTTTCAAGCACTAATTGAATTTGTTTTTGAGTTTCAATTTATTTTTAAGTTTAATAACTTTTAGATATTGGGCGTGGTTTGATGTCAAATCTATTTGCCTAATAAAAAAAATTTAGAGAAGTTGAAGAAAAATCAGAAAAAACATGTATTTGAAGATGTTATAAACTAATATTATACTGGGTTGTTCTTTTTTATTTACTTTCTATTTTTTTTATTTTTTTTATTTCTTGATATTTTCCTTTTGTTTTTTAAATTTATGAAAACAATTTGTACTAATTATCTAAAAACTGTTTTTGATTTTAGTTTGTTTAAAAAAAAAAAAACATTGGTCAAATTTCGTTATGAATTTTCAAAAATAATTTTCATCTTTTAAAAAATTATTTTTCAAAAACATTTATCTTAAAAAAGATAATTTAAAAAAAATTATTTTAAAAAATAGAAGTTAAAAGAGTAACTCAAATTTTTAATAAGTAAATATACACTTTGTATATAAGAGATGAAAGTTTATTGTTGATGGTACCAATAAAAATGCATACCATATGAGTAGGTGAGGAAAATGCAGTAGCAATAAATCTTCTGAATCTCTGGTAATCTTGACACTGACAACCCAAAATTTCTGCGTGTATTGATGACTCATATACATTTTGCCCCAATGAAAGCTTCCTGCGCTTTCTACATGGAAATTGCTTCGGAGCAATAATAAATTGTCTAATGGGAGAGGATTTTTCCCCATTCAACGTCCCTACACGCTTTCAGACTTTGTTTTTCAACTTAATTATATACTTTTTAGCAACGTGGCATCCAGGTACCTGCTTAAATTTAATTATATAATATCTATTAAATTTAATTGGTCCTATTAAAAACAAAAATAATTTTATAATTGTAAAGAAATAGTTTTTAATAAAATATAAATAATAATATTATAATAGAATCATAAATTATATGTTTTTATAAAAACATACTATTTTAGTATATATTATAAAAATATAATTAATTTTTTTCTTAAGAATAAAAAATAATATTTTATTTAAAATGAATTTATTTTCTAAAATGTGTATGTGTCAAGTTTTTCATTGCACGTGTATATTTAGTACTTATTTACTTTGGATAGATTTTGATTTAGTTTACAATAAATTCGACATTTTTTTTAATTTTAAATTATTTTTAAAATTTTGAAGATTCATTAAAGAATTTAAATATTAATTATGCCTCACTTAATTCATAATTTATTCATTTAATGAGAAATTTAGAAAATACAGTTGTATGCATAAGAAAAATAACAAATTCACGATATTATACCACTTTTGATCGATTATAACTACGAGTAATTAGATTTATTTTTAAGTTTTAAATTAATTTTTAAAAATTATTAGACTTATTGATAAATATAACACATAAGGCCTCTTTTGATTTGAAGTTTATTTGAGTGAGAAAATTCATAAAAATATAATTATGTGTAAAGGAGAAATAATAAACTCCTTTATAAAAAGAAGAGTGTTTGGAAGTTGTTTTTAAAAATAGTATTAAAAAATAAAATGCAAAAAATTTGTTTGGGTGAGTTGTTTTAAAAGATAGTGTTTCTATTTTGATTTTGTAAAAAAAAAAATTATAAATTCAAGTTATATTTATATTAATTAAATTTAATTCAAGTCTTATAAAAAGTAAAAATAATTTTATAATTATAAATAAATTAAAAAAATATGAATAGTAATATTATAATAAAATCATAAATTATATATTTTTTTTATAAAAAAAATACTATTTTAATTTGTTCCATAAACTATGGTTATTAATATTTTCATAAAAGCACAATTGATTTTTTTTTTTGGTTAAAAATAAATAATAATAATTGTATTGATGAACATGTAAATCAACTATATTTTTCATTGCATACACATATTTAGTATTAAGTCATGGACAAAGTATTCTTGATTATTTTTTATTTAGTTTACAAAATATAGTTATAGGTGGAATAGAAACAATAAAATCATTTTGAACCGATTTAAATCCACGAATTTCTAATAGTAATTATGTTATTTTTTATTTCTAGATTACCTTTTGAAATTAATAGAATTATTAATAAATCTAAGGGTTGAGTTTTTCTCGATATAGAGTGTACGTAAGTAAATATACACCTTGTATACATCCTATCTACAACTTTTCTTTTGAAAAACAAAAAATTAGGAAGCTTAGGATGAAAGTTCAGTGTTGATCGTACCGATAGAAATGCATACTGGTACCTGGTTAAATTTAATTATATAATATCTATTAAATTGGTCCTATTAAAAATAAAAATAATTTTATAATTACAAATAAATAGTTTTTCCTTCATAAAATTTAATTAATTTTTTTATTAAAAATATAAAATAATATTTTATTTAAAATGAATTTATTTTGTAACATGTATATGTGTCAAGTTTGTCATTACACTTATATATTTAATTCTTATTTATTTTGCATTGGTTTTGATTTGGTTTACAATAAATTAGGTTAGTTTTTTGAATTCCAATTTATTCTTAAAAATTTAAAGATTAAAGAATTTAAATATTAATTATATCTTACTTAATTTATAATTTATTTATTTAACTAAAAAATTTAGAAAATACAATTGTATGTATAAGAAAAACAATAAATTCATGATATTATACCACTTTTGGTCTATTATTTTTATTGATAATTAGATTTATTTTTAAAAATTATTAGACTTATTAATGAATATAACACATAAAACCTCTCTTGATTTGAAGTTTATTTTAATGAGAAAATTTATAAAAATATAATTATGTGTAAAAAATATATAATAAAGTCATTTTATACCTATTTAAATCCACGAATTTCTAGTTGTAATTAGTTTTGTTCACTATTTATAATAAAAAAAAATCTGAAAAAATATGATTATATATGAAGAGAAAAACAGTAAATTCATTCATAATGTATTTTAGTTTATAACTTTATAATGTTAATCGGATCAATTTGGACCTTTTTGATTTTGTAATGTTAATTTTTATGTATTAGGTGTGGTTTGATTTAAACCTATTTGGCTAATGAAAAAATTTTAAAAAATTAAAAGAAAATTTAGAACAGCACTTGTAATTGATAGAAAATATCATATTTTTTAAAATTTTCAATATAGAGTTGTAAAGAAGGCATTCATCTCAATTTTATTTTGTTTTAAAAATTATTTTCAGAAAACAATAACTAAATTGTGCCCTAAAATTTTAAAACTGGGTTTTTATTTTCAAAAGCAAAAACTGTTTTTAGAATTTTTTGTAAAAAATAAAAAATTAGAAAGCGTGGGATGAAAGCTCCGACGTCATCGTGCCAGATGAAAAAACATACCAGAGTCCGGAAAGAAAAGGGCCAAAAAAGGTGGGAAAAGGGGAAGCAGCAGCCCAAAGTTGACTGTCCAAGAGGAAAAAGAGGTGAGGAAACTGAAGTAGCAATTTCAGGAAGTCTCGCCCTCTGTTTCTAATACTGTGCATTGAATAAAAATAAAATAAAATAAAAAGAAAGAAAGAAGAAGATTAGAGGAATCTCCAATGTTAAAAGGTAGAGAGAAATAAATCTTCAGACTCTCTTGTAATTTTGACACTAACAACCCAAAAATTTCTTAGTGTCTTGCAACTTTGGACGAACAATGTCCCCGAGTATGGCTCCAACGACAAGATCAAGTGACTTTTCTCTTGGATGGAGTTGGGACGTCTTTTTGAGCTTTAGAGGTGAAGACACTCGCTTCACTTTTACTGATCATCTTTATTCCGCTTTGTGTCAACAGAAGGGCATCCGCACCTTCAGAGACGATGAAGGACTTGATAGAGGAGAAGAGATCGGGTCATCACTCTTGAAGACTATTGAAGAATCGAGGATGTATATTATGGTTTTTTCGAAAACCTATGCTCACTCAAAATGGTGCTTGGATGAGCTGGCCAAGATCATGGAGTGCAAGACACAAAAGGGACAGATGGTTGTGCCAGTTTTCTACCATGTGGATCCATGTGATGTGCGAAATCAGACGCGGAGTTTTGGAGAAGCATTTGATATTTAAAGTTAATTAACAATTTTAACTTAATATTTAAAGTTAATTTTTATTTAAATTGTGATATTAAATTATTGGGGAATTTATGTAACCATACACCAAGAGGCAAAATTTTGCCTTTTGGAAACTTTACTTTTTACTTTTTAAGTTCAGTGGATTTTGTGGAAAATAAACGACCTTTCATACACTGTAATAGTGATGTTGTGGTCCTTCCAAAAATACCCTCATGCACTTTGACATAATCAATTACTTAGAAAAGTCATGTTCCACTTAAGCCAATGACATGGCTCATTTACATGTCATCAGCCATCTAGACACTCCACATGGCAATATTTAAAAAAAAAATATTTACTAAAATATAACAGTGAGATTTACCCGAAATCCCTTCTTCTATGTTGAATCAAAACCCTAAATCCCTTCTTCTCTCTTTGAACCAAACCCCCAAATCCCTTCTTCTCTCTTGAACCAAACCCCCCAAATCCCTTATTCTCTCTTGAACCAAACCTTAAATCCCTTCTTCTCTCTTGAACCAAACCCTTTAATCCAAAACCCCATATTTTTTCACCTTCACATCCACAATTCACGAGAAGAGCTTGTAGTGAAAATAGAGAGAGGTGGCCCGAGCTGAGAAGAGCTTTCCCAGATACGAATCTAAAGGATTTATGAGTTAATTTGGGTTGTTATCGTTGCTTGTTGAGATCTTTGACAGAAATTTGGGTAATCTTTTAAAAATATCGCCGAGATTTCAATATTAATGGGTATTTTTACCCATTTTTCGAAAATTTCCCAATATTTCCTACCAGTCCAGCCCGCACATAGGATACAAAATCCTGGAAATTTACCGATATTATTTGGTAATCTAAACATGATTTGCGGGCCAAGGTTGTGTTTTTTAGCCTAGCTCAAAAATCGTGGATTTAGGGTTTGTAAAATTTAAATCCAATGGCACAAAAGCAAATAGAACCCTAGAACATATCCAAAAAACACAGGGAGCAAAAAAAATAAAAGAATTTTTTTTTGGTTTTCCTTGGGAGTTTTGCATGGATTTTCTCGGAAATCAAACGAGAATGAATTTTCTCGGATATCGAATGGGGGATGGATTTTCTTGGGAAGCAAACGGGGGTTGAAAAGAAATAATAATAACATGATTAGATTAGTACCTGCGAGGATTGAGAGTGGCAGAGGAAAATAGGGCATTTTTTCGGATGCTTGCCTGGAGAGCAAATTCAGCAAAAGGGCTTCTTGATGCCTGAGTGAGAGAAATGGTGGCCGTTTTGTTTTTTGCAACCTATGCGCATGAAAATGTCGATAGACAAACAAACGTCATCCTCTTCTTCGCGTAGGTCAACTAAAAGTTCTCAGCTTGGGGATATTTACGCAATGTGCAAATCAATGAACAAACAATTGAAGATTGTGCTTCAACAATGCGATCGTTCCATTGCAGCATGGAAAGCATTGCACCCTGATGCTCTACCTCCTACGCCATTACATACAGATGATGAGGAAGATGGTGGAGATGAAGCAGACGAAGATGCACCGATTGATGGAGATGAGTAACCTTAGTTTCTGGCCGTTTTACAACCGAATGCGTATGTGTGCGCAAAACATTTTCATGGATTCTGTAATAAGTTTATAAATTCTTGTTCTCAAACAACTTTTTAACTCCTTTTACTTTAACGCTTTCCAATGCTTATCTATATGCATGTTTTCATTAATCATCAGTAAACTTTATACTCTCTTGCACCAATTGTCAACACTCTATGCAATATTTATGTGTAAATGTGATGCTAGTTATGATGTTGGTTTAAGTTATTTTGAATGTCCGAATGACATTTTGCCCATTTTCCAATCTTAGTATGTATTGACTCTATATTTTAGGCTTCAACACATATGAAGTAATTGTCCATACATTTTATTTCAATGTGAACATGTAGGGCCAGCCCTTCATGCGTTGGGCCTACCTCCCATGACCATACTGTCCAATCAACAGGTAAGATAAAGTCACTATGAAGGCATGCCGCCTGCATAAGGGGCATGCCTATCTTTTTTATACTGCACAAATAATAACTACGATTAGGTTTTCACCTACTTGCATGCATGTCATATGAAAGGTGTGCCCCTAATTTGCCTACTGCACATGACATCTTCGACACATAGGCATGCCTGTGAAATAAAGGGTGGGCCCTTATTTTGTGCATTGCATATAACATAAGATTCAAAAGTTTATCATACCATTGGGGATGTGTATGACATGAAGGTGGTGGCCGTAGTTTTCCTTCATGCCGATTCCTACAAAAACCGTTGTCATTACCTAATACTTTGTCATCAATTGGTTTCTATTATCAGTATTATTCCTAATCATGTATACATGATTAATCACCCTAATTTTAACTTCAATTTTTACAATTGTGATAAAGATGACATACCACATACTGAACTTTTTTTGGCAAATCACTTTTATTTTGTAGTACATGCATGTTACATGAAAGACCTAAAATCAATTTTTATTTTTCAAATTTTTGATATTATCCACATAAAAACAATTGTGCAAACACAACCCATAATGAAAGGAGTTATGAAAGGTTGATGTTTTGCCCAATGCATTTCCTTATCCCCTTTCTGTTCCATCAGAGTTGGGAGATTCACCTCCTCTCCAAGGTTTGGCGTAGATGTGCTTTCCGTACAGTTCACCCTTGCTTCAAAGAACACCCAAGCCCGTCTAGCCTCTTCGAATGTTTTGTACGACTTATACACATTTCCTTTGTACCCAACCACTTGTTCTTGACATTCTGGCCACGAATTGTAAATACCTTTTTTTCGACCAACGAAAACTACATAATATACATCATCAGCCATCCGTAATAACTGCAAAATAAGAATAATTCATTTCAAATTACGGTCTTGGCATGAACAAAGTGGATTGACATGATTGCAAGAGCTACGAATCATATGTTAATATTGACACAAAACAAATGTTCGAACACAATTTTTAAACACATTCAACCACCACCTACCCTACCAAATCGAACTATTTTCCGTGTGGAGTTCGTCAAGCAAGGCTCCAAATTTTGCCTCCAAATATGTGCTGCTCTGTAAATGTTTCACATATGGAATGAACTATTTGTTGCCTCACCCATTTTATACACCTTTATCATGCATATAATTGATTATCCATCTGGTATTATTTAGTCGTGACAAAGTCATTGCAAGTCGTATCTTCCACTCACTCCTTTCACATCCATATGTACGTCCATAACCTTCTCCTTCCTACTAATGAGACAATGGCTTGTCATCTTACACAAAGGGAATATATTCCTTTCAAATAGGTTTCCATTCACAACTGTTTGGTACATAAGACCTACATAGTGTAGGTTAGGAATATATTCCTGCCCAGATTCCCATAATATATGGAACCCTATGTACATATACCTGATGTAATGTTGTAGGAGGAATATATTCCAACCATCATTAATTTTGAAATATTTACATGTCATGTTCTGTAAGAAGAATATATTAGGACAATCATTCTTACCATAATGTAACACAATTTTAACATATATTAAATTATGGGTCATCCATGTTGAAATGTGGGTCCCGGAAACTGTCAGATCGAATGTACCAAATTTAATTAAGGATGTACCAAATTTTGTGAAGGATCTACCAAGGGTCCAAAAATGCGTTTCGAAGTGGGGATCGACCCCAAATCACTTTGTTATGGGTTTCTAAATGAAATTATGACCCATCCATGCTCAAATGGGGGTCCCGGAATCACTAGGCTCGGATGTACCAAATTTAATGAAGGATGTACCAAATTTTATGAAGGATGTACCAAGGGTCCGAAAATGCATTTCGAAGTGGGGGATTGACCCCAAATCACTTTGTTATGGGTTTCTAAATGAAATTATGGCTCATCCATGTGAAGATGGGGGTCTCGGAATCATTAGGCTCGAATGTACCAAATTTAATGAAGAATATACCAAATTTTGTTAAGGATGTACCAAGGGTCCGAACGTGCATTCTGAGGTGGGGATCGGCACCCAATCACTTACTTATGGGTTTCTAAATGAAATTGTGGATCATCCATGTTGAAATGGGAGTCTCGGAATTTGTCGGATCGAATGTACCAAATTTAATGAAGGATGTACCAAATTTTGTGAGTAATGTATCAAGGGTCCAAAAATGCGTTCCGAAGTGGGGATCAACCCCAAATAACTTTGTTATGGGTTTCTAAATGAAATTATGGCCCATCCATGCGAAGATGGGGGTCCTACAGTCACTAGGCTCAGATGTACCAAATTTTGTTAAGGATGTACCAAGGGTCCGAAAGTGCTTTCCAAAGTGGGAATCGACCCCAAATCACTTTGTTATGGGTTTTTAAATGAAATTGTGAACCTTCCATGTTGAAATGGGGGTCCCAAAAGCAGTTGGATCGGATGTACCAAATTTAATGAAGGATGTACCAAATTTTGTGAATGATGTACCAAGGGTTCGAAAATGCGTTCCGAAGTGGGGATCGGCCCCAAATCACTTCCTTATGGGTTTCTAACTTAAATTATGGCCCATCCATGCTTAGATGGGGGTCTCGGAATTAGTAGGCTCGGATATACCGAATTTAATGAAGGATGTACCAAATTTTGTGAATGATGTACCAAGAGTCCAAAAGTGCATTCCGAGGTAGGGATCGGCACCCAATCACTTATTTATAGGTTTGTAAATGAAATTGTGGACCTTCCATGTTGAAATGGGGGTCCCAAAATCTGTCGGATCAGATGTACCAAATTTAATGAAGGATGTATCAAATTTTGTGAATGATGTACCAAGGGTTCCAAAGTGCGATCCGAAATGGGAATTGACCCCAAATCACTTTGTTATGGGTTTCTAAATGAAATTATGACCCATCCATGCTCAGATGGGGATCCCGAAAGCACTAGGCTCGGATGTACCAAATTTAATTAAGAATGTACCAAATTTTGTTAAGGATGTACCAAGGGTCCGAAAATGCATACCAAAGTGGGGATCGGCCCCAAATCACTTTGTTATGGGTTTCTAAATGAAATTAGGGTCCATCCATGCGAAGATGGGGGTCCCGGAATCACTAGGCTCCAATGTACCAAATTTAATAAATGATGTACCAAATTTAATGAAGGATGTACCAAATTTTGTGAAGGATGTACCAAGGGTCCGAAAATGCGTTCCGAAGTGGGGATCGACCCCAAATCACTTTTTTTATGGGTTTCTAACTTAAATTACGGCCCATTCATGCTCAGATGGGGGTCTCGAAATCAGTAGGCTCGGATGTACCAAATTTAATGAAGAATGTACCAAAATTTGATAATAATATACCAAGGGTTCGAAAGTGCATTCCGAGGTGGGGATCGTCACCCAATCACTTCATTATGGGCTTCTAACTGAAATTATGGACCATCCATGTTGAAATGGGGGTCCTAGAAGCAGTCGAATCGAATGTACCAAATTTAATGAAAGGTGTACCAAATTTAATGAAGGATGTACCAAATTTTGTAAAGAATGTACCAAGGGTCCGAAAATGCGATCCAAAGTAAGGATCAGCCCCAAATCACTTTGTTATGGGTTTCTAAATAAAATTATGACCCATCCATGCTCAAATAGGGGTCCCGGAAGTACTAGGCTCGGATATACCAAATTTAATGAAGGATGTACCAAATTTTGTGAAGAATGTACTAAGGGTCCAAAAGTGCATTCCGAGGTGGGAATCGGCACCCAATCACTTACCTATGGATTTTTAAATGAAATTATGGACCATCCATGTTGAAATGGGGGTCCCGAAAGCAGTCGGATCGGATGTACCAAATTTTGTGAAGGATGTACCAAAGGTTCCAAAGTGCGATCCGAAGTGGGGATCGGCCCTAAATCACTTTGTTATGGGTTTATAAATGAAATTATGACCCATCCATACTCAGATGGGGGTCCCGGAAGCACTAGGCTCGGATGTACCAAATTTGGTACATCTTTCATTAAATTTGGTACATTCGATCCAACAGATTTTGGGACCCTCATTTCAACATGGAAGGTCCATAATTTCATTTAGAAACCCATAAGTAAGTGATTGGGAGTCGATCCTCACTTTGGAATGCACTTTCGGACCCTTGGTACATCCTTAACAAAATTTGGTACATCCTTAATTAAATTTGGTACATGCGAGCCTAGTGCTTTCGGGACCCCCATCTGAGCATGGATGGGTCATAATTTCATTTAGAAACCCATAACAAAGTGATTTGGGGTCGATTCCCATTTCGGATCACACTTTGAAACCCTTGGTACATCCTTCACAAAATTTGGTACATTCTTCATTAAATTTGGTACATCCTTCATTAAATTTGGTACATTCGATCCGACAGATTTTGAGACCCCCATTTCAACATGGATGGTCCACAATTTCATTTAGAAACCCATAAGTAAGTGATTGGGTGCCGATCCCTACCTCAGAACGCACGTTCGGACCCTTGGTACATTCTTCACAAAATTTGGTACATCTTTCATTAAATTTGGTACATCTTTCATTAAATTTGGTACATCTTTCATTAAATTTGGTACATCCAAGCCTAATGATTCCGGGACCCCCATCTGAGCATGGATGGGCCATAATTTCATTTAGAAACCCATAACAAAGTGATTTGGGGCCGATCCCCACTTCGGAACGCATTTTCTGACCTTTGGTACATCCTTAACAAAATTTGTTACATCCTTCATTAAATTTGGTACATGCGAGCCTAGTGCTTCCGGGACCCCCATCTGAGCATGGATGGGTCATAATTTCATTTAGAAACCCATAACAAAGTGATTTGGGGTCGATTCCCATTTCGGATCACACTTTGAAACCCTTGGTACATCCTTCACAAAATTTGGTACATCCTTCATTAAATTTGGTACATCCTTCATTAAATTTGGTACATTCGATCCGACAGATTCCGAGACCCCCATTTCAACATGGATGGTCCACAATTTCATTTAGAAACCCATAAGTAAGTGATTGGGTGCCGATCCCTACCTCGGAACGCAAGTTCGGACCCTTGGTACATTCTTCACAAAATTTGGTACATCTTTCATTAAATTTGGTACATCCAAACCTAATGATTCCGGGACCCCCATCTGAGCATGGATGGGCCATAATTTCATTTAGAAACCCATAACAAAGTGATTTGGGGCCGATCCCCACTTCGGAACGCATTTTTTGACCTTTGGTACATCCTTAACAAAATTTGTTACATCCTTCATTAAATTTGGTACATCCGAGCCTAGTGCTTCCGGGACCCCCATTTGAGCATGGATGGGTCATAATTTCATTTAGAAACCCATAACAAAGTTATTTGGGGTCTATCCCCACTTCGGATCGCACTTTGGAACCCTTGGTACATCCTTCACAAAATTTGGTACATCCTTCATTAAATTTGGTACATCCTTTATTAAATTTGGTACATCTGATCCGACTGCTTCCGGACCCCCATTTCAACATGGATGGTCCATAATTTCATTTAGAAACCCATAAGGAAGTGATTATGGATCGATCCCCACCTCGGAATGCACTTTCGAGCCCTTGGTACATCCTTAACAAAATTTGGTACATCCTTAATTAAATTTGGTACATGCGAGCCTAGTGCTTCCGGGACCCCCATCTGAGCATGGATGGGTCATAATTTCATTTAGAAACCCATAACAAAGTGATTTGGGGTCGATTCCCATTTCGGATCACACTTTGGAACCCTTGGTACATCCTTCACAAAATTTGGTACATTCTTCATTAAATTTGGTACATCCTTCATTAAATTTGGTACATTCGATCCGACAGATTCCGAGACCCCCATTTCAACATGGATGGTCCACAATTTCATTTAGAAACCCATAAGTAAGTGATTGGGTGCCGATTCCTACCTCGGAAAGCATGTTCGGACCTTTGGTACATTCTTCACAAAATTTGGTACATCTTTCATTAAATTTGGTACATCCAAGCCTAATGATTCTGGGACCCCCATCTGAGCATGGATGGGCCATAATTTCATTTAGAAACCCATAACAAAGTGATTTGGGGCCAATCCCCACTTCGGAAAGCATTTTCTGACCCTTGGTACATCCTTAACAAAATTTGTTACATCATTCATTAAATTTGGTACATCCGAGCCTAGTGCTTCTGGGACCCCCATCTGAGCATGGATGGGTCATAATTTCATTTAGAAACCCATAACAAAGTTATTTGGGGTCTATCCCCACTTCGGATCGCACTTTGGAACCCTTGGTACATCCTTCACAAAATTTGGTACATCCTTCATTAAATTTGGTACATCCTTCATTAAATTTGGTACATCTGATCTGACTGCTTTCGGGACCCCCATTTCAACATGGATGGTCCATAATTTCATTTAGAAACCCATAAGGAAGTGATTATGGATTGATCCCCACCTCGGAATGCACTTTCGAGCCCTTGGTACATCCATAACAAAATTTGGTACTTCCTTAATTAAATTTGGTACATCTGATCTTAGTGCTTCCGGGACCCCCATCTGAACATGGATGGACCATAATTTAATTTGGCAACCCATAAGGAAGGGATTCATGGTTGATCCCCACCTCGAAACACACTTTAGAACCATTTGTACATCCTTCGCAAAATTTGTGTATATATATTAAAGATATTTTGTAAGTGTAATTGATATAAGTACGATTAAAGATAATATTTATTAAATTTTTATCAAAAAATTAGCAGAAATTCATTTAATATATTTAAGTGATTTATTTTAAAATTTAAAAAAAAATTATTAAAACTTATTTTATTACATTTTAAATAAAAACTAAATTGATTTATATCAAATATTTGATTTGAGATATGATTTCTAAAAATTTATTACAAATATGTGGTGACAATTTTTCTATTATCATTATTTTCTTTAAATAATTAAAATTATTAATCATTTATCTAATCAAATTAATTTTAAGTTATAAAATATTAGGACTTCATCATTTTTTTTATATTGTAGCAAATTCTAAGTAAAACTATATTTGTAATAAATACACGGAATCATCTAAGATTAGATTTTTTTTTTTTTTATATAACTTACCATTGTCCTCCATTCTCAATCGTTTCATCATCTTCAACTGTTGATGCTAAACATATATATATACACGTGCAAATCGGTCACTAAATTGAAACATGTTTGTCAAGTCTTCATCATTTTTCAATGGTTGAAGTGCATATAAATCAAATGGGAGAGTATATGAAAATGTTGGTCCCACTATATTGATGTTCATTTTCCCACAAATCCTTGAAACAAAATCGGTATATGTCATTGATCGTTCTAAACTTAGATCCTCTCGTCTTCCACCCATATATTCCACATTGCCATGTTCATCCCTTACTAGCTCTCCTCCAATGTGCAGATAACAATAAATTGTATTACTTGTATTCATTTAAATGCTACTCGATCATGTACAGCCCCTGTTTAGAAACATGAACCTTTAGTCAAGCTAAAACAATTAACTAATTTCTTAATAACACTGCCTAAACCAACTTACTTATAACAAAACTGATTATCACGCCTATGACCATCATATATTAATACATCGTTTATCTTTGAAACTTTACAAATGAGCTTCATTTACATTTCATGGTCTAAAATTAATGGTGTGAATATAGACATGCATAGTGTATACTTAACATTAAGCATTGCAATTATTCTATTTTACTTGGTAGTAATTTGTTATGTTATATAAGTTAGGGAGTGAACCTCCCAATTCATGGGCCAACCATTGTTTTGGTAACTCTTCAAGCCAAATTGTGCTAATGTCACTCTCTTCGGGCCACCCCCTCAAACAATGGGTCAACCTTTATTTTGCTCACTGCCCAGATTAAACCACAACAATATTTACAACAAAGGGCCGACCTTCAAACAATTGGGCCAGCCTTTATTTTGCCCACTGCTCATATTAAACCACAACAATGTTTACAACCAAGGGCCGACCTCCAAACAAATGGGTCAGCCTTTATTTTGCCCACTGCCCAAATTAAACCACAACAATGTTTACAACCAAGGGCCGACCTCCAAACAAATGGGTCAGCCTTTATATTGCCCACTGCCCAGATTAAACCACAACAATGTTTACAACTAAGGGCCTACCTCCAAACAAATGGGTCGGCCTTTAATTCACTTACTACTACCTCTTA
The DNA here is from genome assembly GCF_004353265.1 of Vitis riparia. NCBI lineage: Eukaryota > Viridiplantae > Streptophyta > Magnoliopsida > Vitales > Vitaceae > Vitis > Vitis riparia. Next base: position 29,289,732 of record NC_048448.1, on the reverse strand, counting down.
CGAAAACAATAATTTCATCCAAATGTCATTAACTGAATTACGGCCAGCCTCTTTATCCAAGGGTGGACCCTTACTATGACTACTACATACATAAACAAAACAAATTTCATATTTGTGGTTGTGACCATCAATTTTGAACCGAAGGCTCCACTACTATTTTCCCTAATTCCCACACAAATTCATGTCTGCTTTACTAAATTTGTTTTATTTTCTTCTTCAATTCAACCCTCATTCATTACAAATTCAAAACTTTTATTAAGAAATTTATTCAAACTTTAATCTCAATCATTTTTAAAATTTATACTCATCTACTCATGACTAAACGTGAATTCTTTTCCCATGCATTAGATTCACCAATTAACAACTATAAAAAATCACTCAAATTACTCATTTTGGAATCCCATATAAACAACATTAAACAACAAAACATCTTGAATCCTATATAAACAACATTAAACAACAAATTGTTTGAACATTCCTAAAAATCGTATTCCCTTCACATGCAATAGTCATATTTTTCTTCTCTTTTCCGTATTCTTCCCAACAACCATATACATCACAAACACAACAATTCAGAAAAAGTGATTGTTTTAAAAATTTAGAAAATACAATTGTATGTATAAGAAAAACAATAAATTCATGATATTATACCACTTTTGGTCTATTATTTTTATTGATAATTAGATTTATTTTTAAAAATTATTAGACTTATTAATGAATATAACACATAAAACCTCTCTTGATTTGAAGTTTATTTTAATGAGAAAATTTATAAAAATATAATTATGTGTAAAAACGATATAATAAAGTCATTTTATACCTATTTAAATCCACGAATTTCTAGTTGTAATTAGTTTCGTTCACTATTTACAATAAAAAAATCTGAAAAAATATGATTATATATGAAGAGAAAAACAGTTCATTTAAAATGTATTTTAGTTTATAACTTTATAATGTTAATAGGATCAATTTGGACCTTTTTGATTTTGTAATGTTAATTTTTATGTATTAGGTGTGGTTTGATTTAAACCTATTTGGCTAATGAAAAAATTTAAAAAAATTAAAAGAAAATTTAGAACAGCACTTGTAATTGATAGAAAATATCATATTTTTTAAAATTTTCAATATAGAGTTGTAAAAGGCATTCATCTCAATTTTATTTTGTTTTAAAAATTATTTTCAGAAAACAATAACTAAATTGTGCCCTAAAATTTTAAAACTGGGTTTTTATTTTCAAAAGCAAAAACTGTTTTTAGAATTTTTTGTAAAAAATAAAAAATTAGAAAGCGTGGGATGAAAGCTCCGACGTCATCGTGCCAAATGAAAAAACATACCAGAGTCCGGAAAGAAAAGGGCCAAAAAAGGTGAGAAAAGGGAAAGCAGCAGCCCAAAGTTGACTGTCCAAGAGGAAAAAGAGGTGAGGAAACCGAAGTAGCAATTCCAGGAAGTCTCGCCCCCTGTTTCTAATACTGTGCATTGAATAAAAATAAAATAAAATAAAAAAAGAAAAAAGAAAGAAAGAACAAGATTAGAGGAATCTCCAATGTTAAAAGGTAGAGAGAAATAAATCTTCAGACTCTCTTGTAATTTTGACACTAACAACCCAAAAATTTCTTAGTGTCCTGCAATTTTGGACGAACAACGTCCCCGAGTATGGCTCCAACGACAAGATCAAGTGAATTTTCTCTTGGATGGAGTTGGGACGTCTTTTTGAGCTTTAGAGGTGAAGACACTCGCTTCACTTTTACTGATCATCTTTATTCCGCTTTGTGTCAACAGAAGGGCATCTGCACCTTCAGAGACAATGAAGGACTTGATAGAGGAGAAGAGATCGGGTCATCACTCTTGAAGGCTATTGAAGAATCGAGGATGTGTATTGTGGTTTTTTCGAAAACCTATGCTCACTCAAAATGGTGCTTGGATGAGCTGGCCAAGATCATGGAGTGCAAGACACAAAAGGGACAGATGGTTGTGCCAGTTTTCTACCATGTGGATCCATCTGATGTGCGAAATCAGACGCGGAGTTTTGGAGAAGCATTTGATAAATACCAGAAGGTCCCGGAGGATAAGGTGATGGGATGGAAGGCGGCGTTAAGGGAAGCAGCCAATTTGTCTGGATACCATGTGGAGCATGGGTATGTATGAATCTTTGCTTTCAGCTGCTTTCATTCATTTACGACTATATGAATTGAATTCTCCATGCTTGTTTATATATTAGAATTTCATTTAGTATCCATGCACTAGAATAATCCTTTCTTCAAGGAAACAATTAATGCAATATTCAAATGGAAACTTTCAAGAAAAATGAGCACCTAAAATGGAAAATAATTAATATAGTAGAAATTATTAATTTTTAAAATTTAACTACTTTCAAGCTCCTCATCATTGATCGAAAAAAAGTTGGCAAAATCAAACATATGATCAAGGAAATTTTGTTGGATATAAATTTTTTCTAAGCATTCTAGTTATTCATGAGTTTTTTCCATGATAGTAATAGTCATTGGGATTTGGCGCATGGATACATGTGTGTGTTGAAACAAAACTGATATTTGCTACTAGTAATCAACTTCAATGATTTGGAGTCACTAAACATGGAGCACAGACAAACTCATCCGGTCTTTTACATTTAATAGTTTTCTAATTATAAATAAATTAAAAAATAAGTAGTTTTAGTACTAAAATAATGAATTATATATATATACATATACAAAAATGATAGTATTTTAGTACATATTATAAAAATATGATCATCTTTCTAAAGCTTAATTGATTTTTTATTAAAAGAAATAATAATTTAAAATTAGTAATATTTTATTAAAAAAAATTTAAAAATAAATAAAATTTAATATTTAAATATATAAATTTTTTTTATCACATCTATATATTTACCATTCAATTAAGGACATAGTATTTTGGATTAGTTTTTTTTTTTTTTAAATTTCAAATTATCTTAAAAAAGAGAAGATTCATTAAAGAATTTATGATATTAAGTCTCAATTTATTAAAAAATAAATAAATAAATAAATAAAGTTTAATATTTTTAATATGTAACTATGTAAAATTTTTATTACATCTATACATTTACCATTCAATTAAGGACGTAGTATTTTGGATTAGTTTTTATCTTTAGTTTTTTTTTTTTTTCAAATTATCTTAAAAATGAGAAGATTCATTAAAGAATTTAAGATATTAAGTCTCAATTTATTAAAAATAAATAAAGTTTAATATTTTTAATATTTAAATATGTAAAAAATTTATTACATCTATACATTTACCATTCAATTAAGGGCATAGTATTTTGGATTATTTTTTATCTTTAGTTTTTTTTTTTTAATTTCAAATTATCTTAAAAATGAGAAGATTCATTAAAGAATTTAAGATATTAAGTCTCGATTTGGATTTTATTTACCTAGCAAGAAAAATTGGAAAATGTGGTTATGCGCTTAGGAGAAACAGTAAGTTATAACTTATTATGTATTAATTTTGGTTTATTATTTTTTATAGTACTTGTGTCTATTTTTGAATTCTATTAAAAATCCATTTTCCAACGACAAAACTCATAAAAATAAAGTTATGTATGAGAAATATAAAAGTCATTTTGGACAGAATTTAGATCGTGAATTTCCACTATTAATTGTGTTGTGTTTTGAATTCTATTTTTTTTTTTCAAACTGATAAACTTGCTAACAAATTAAAGAAAAAATGATTCTACAGATTAATTAAATAATAAAGTCATATTAAACTAATTTTTGTTTATAATTTTTTATATTAATTTAGTTATTATTTGAGTTTAAAATTATTTTAAAAAATTACTAAACTTATTTATGAATAAAAAAAAAAAATGAAGTTTTGCTTGATTTGAAGTTCATTTGCTTGGTAAAAAAATTAACAAAATTTGTTTTCTATATTGGTTTTGAGTTTAAATTTTTTTTTTTAAAATTAATAAATCATATATATCAAGTACCATTTGATTTGGAATTTATTTATCTAAAGAAATTTAAAAGTTAAAAGTAAATTCAAACAAATAAATAAATAAAGTGTAATTAAAAAGGAATCATATTTAAAAATTTTGATATTGATCGGTGGAGAGAGAATAAAAGAAGAAAGACATCTATCGGACTTTGTTTATTTTTTTATTGTTTTCTTTTTTAAATTACTTCCCAATGCTTTTCTTTGTTTTTATAAATATGTAAAAATAACTTCTATTACTTGTTCTCCAAAATTGTTTTTTATTTCATCTTATTTTTAAAGATTATTTCTAGAGAATGACCACCAAACTGTCCATAAATTTTTTAAAACAGGGTTTTAATTTCAAAAATAGAAAAACATTCTAAAAAAAATGTTTTTGAACAAAAATTTAACCAGTTTTAAAAAATTAAAAATTTAGTTTGAGTGATTCTTGAAAAAACACTGTTTAATGGAATCTTAGTCAATTTTTTGTATTCCTGATTGCTCACTTCCTATATGCTTGTACACATTCAAATTTTAAGATCGGTTTAGCACCGTATTTTTATACTTATTTTTAAAATATATTTTTAAATTAAAGAACAAATACCATATTTTTTAGTATTTTTAAAAAAACAATGGTACTTGATAACTTGCTTTTAAAATCACTTTTCAACAAATAAAAAGTAAAATACTCATTTGGATAAATTATTTTTAAAAATAAATTTACTATTTAAATTTTGTCAAAAAATTTGTGAATTCAATTTATATATAATATTAATGAAATTGAATTCATATTTTATTCATTATTAATAGTTTTATAATTACAAATAAATTTAAATACAAATCATTTTTAGTACTTTAGTATTAAAATCCTTTTCATATATATATATATATATATATATACAAAATGATAGTATTTTAATATATATTAGTAAAATCTGGATCTCAACATCTTTTTAAAGAGAAACTAACAAAGTAATTCATAATGAAGTTTAGCATGTGAATTTCTAATGTCAATTAGATTGAGTTCACTAACTTTATGACATTAATTGGATTAGTTTTTGAGTTTTAAATTATTTTTAAAAATTAGTAAATTAAATGTATTAATTAGTATCATTTGATTTGAAATTTTTTTTTTTATCTAATTAAAAATTTAAGATGTGAATTTCTAATGTCAATTAGATTGAGTTCACTAACTTTCTGATATTAATTGGATTAGTTTTTGAGTTTTAAATTATTTTTAAAAATTAGTAAATTAAATGTATTAATTAGTATCATTTGATTTGAATTTTTTTTTTATCTAATTAAAAATTTAAGAAGTTAAAGAAAATTCAAAAAAGCACATATAATTAAGAAAGAAATCATATTTAAAGAATTTTGATATTTATTGGTGAAGAAAGAATCAAAGAAGAAAGAGATCGCATCATACTCATTTGCCTTTTATTGGTTTAATAAAATTATTTCTCCATTGTAGACCCCTTTTATGGTGGGGGTCCGGGAGGAGAGTTTTCTCTCTTCGGGGGGCATTTTCTCTTTTAAATAAAGGGGGGACCAGTTGCAGGTGGCAGGAGGAGGGGGGGGGGGGGGGGGGGTGGGGGTGCGGGATGGCCATAATTTCAGAGGGGCCATGCCTGCTGATGGAAGCCACAGGGGAGTGGGTGAGAGAGATGGGAGGGTTTTGACGCCAGGAGCAAGCTGAGTGGAGGGGGAGCAAATCCGACTCCAGGAAGCACTCCAGGTACGTGCATTGTGAACCATATTTTTTATTCTGGGTATCATTCTACTGGATGTCTTTGTTGCTTTATGTGTTCGTTTATACACTTGTGCTGTTGGTTCTTTCTCTGTTCCATGATTCCGGCTTGAGAAGCTGATAAAGACCTTCGTCTTATCCATCATGAGACAGCAGAGACATGGGTTGCAGTTTGGTTTTCACTCCGTATATGTTTTTTCCACTAATATGAAACTTATCTTTCTCACAAAATGCCACCAATGCTAACTTTAGTTTGCCTTTGATTTTGGGAGTAGCATTTAATGAGAGTGCCATTAAAAGTCTCAATTTCCGATTTTCATCATTAGTCAAATGTTTTTCTCTTTTTTTTTATCCATAAAAGCCAACCATCATTCCATGTTGTAATTTCCATCATCCACCGACAAGACCAACCCACTACCAATCTCAAATTTTTTTCTTTTTTTTAATTCTTTCATATGTTGATGTCTTAATTTAATTTTTAAATTTAATTTTTAAAATTCTGAATTCTTTTAAAATTAATTTTTCAACTTCATTTTCTCAATTTAATATTCAAAACTCTAATCTCCGAAATTTCATTTTTTTTTAATTTTTTAAATTTAATTTCCAATTTTTAAAATTTCAATTTTTACATTTATTTATTTTATAATTACTGTTTTCGTTATTATTATTATTTTATTTTTAAAATTCCATTTTTAAATAATTCTTCAAAATTTCGATTTCCAAATTTAATTTCCAACTTAAAAATTTTAATATTCACATTCATTTATTTAATTCTTATTTTCGTTATTATTATTATCCTATTTATTATATTTATTTTTCAAAAATTTCACCTTCAAATAAATTGCAAGTTTCCAATTTTTATAATTTAATAGTTCCAAACTCTCAAATAATTTTCAACATTCCAATTTCTTTTAAATTTAATTCCTAAATTCCAATTCCTAAAGTTAATTCCTAAATTCCAATTTTCAAATAATTCTCGAGACTCCAATTTTCAAATAATTTTCAAAAATCTAGTTTTTCTTTCGAACGTTTTTAATTCCACTCTGGTTTTTAAATAACTTTATGTTTCTCTTAATTTTTAATAAGCACGGAGACAATTTTCATAATTCAAAAAATAATAGAATTTGTGAGATTAATTCATGCAAGATCGATCGGGCTTTTGGTGAGGGCCCAACATATGTGATTCCCTCATTAATTGGTTGATTGATTGATTGCTACGTTTGATTGACTTACCTCGCTCTATGACTTGCATGTAATTATTCTTAATTGTGCACTAACCTCACTTCTTGATAGCGCTTTATGGATCACTGCCCAGGTACGCATTTACATCTGCTTGGGTCATTTTCTGTATGCATGTTTAAATTCTCACATGTGCATGATCACTCTGAGTATTCATTGATTTCCTCATCAATTGCCATGATTGCTTCATTTTATTAGTAGAGACCTGACTTTAGGGACTTAAAGGGGTGCTACGGTGTGTACCGTACCTTCCCGATAAGTAACCTGACCTTCGAACCCGATCCGGTTTCTCGCAGACCGCCTTTTCCAAAATAAGGAGTCACACTTAGGGTTTTTCTTTTTTATTTTGTTTATCCTTTTAAAAACAAAACAAAAATAAGTGGCGACTCCAAGTCATTTTCAAACAATAAATAAAATCATTTTTTCAAATAAAAATCGAGCTCGCCATCGAGTGGAAAACGCATGAGCCGAAATGCGGGGTCCACATCCATGTTTTTTTTTGTTTTTATAAACATGTGAAAATAACTTATAAAATTGGTTCCTTGAAAATTATTATTTATTTCAACTTATTTTTGAAAACTATATCTAGAGAATGACTACTAAGCCAACCATAAATTTTTTAAAATAGTTTTTTATTATCAAAAAAAGAAAAGTGTTTTTAAATCACATCATTAAACAAACTCTCATTTAGCATTCGTGGGTTGAAATGATCCTTATCTTCAAGGACACGATCCACTATTCAAATAGAAATTGTCAAGAAAATTAAAGGCAATGAAAAATAGAAACAAAAATCAAATATGATAGAAATTATTTTAAAATTTCTTGCATTATCAAAAGCTCCTCATCATTTATTTGAAAAAAAAAAAAGTTGAAAATATGATCAAGGAATAAATATAGAGTCCAATATATTGTTATTTATTTATTTCATAATGAGAGCCTCAAAGGGAAATATATATATATATATATATAAAACATCAATTCTTTTGGATAGATATGTGCTCTGCCCATTCCAGTTAGTCATATGCGTTTTGAGTTTTGTCTCCATGATAGTAATATTGATCAGAATTAGGCATTAGGATAAATCAATTGATAGCATGACAAATATTGAAATTAAACATCATCAATTTATTTTTTCCCTGCCTTTCTTATAATTAATTTGTGGTTCGTATATTGTGCTTTTTATTTGGCAGGTATGAATCTCAGATTATTCAAGTAATTGCTCGACGCATTTCGGAAATGCTGATCAGTCGTCCTGAACGCTTACATATTGGTTACAACCTGGTAGGAATCAATTCCCGTTTGGAAGAAATGTCGTCACTATTATGTATGGAGTCAAATGATGTTCGAATGATAGGAATACATGGAATTGCTGGAATAGGCAAGACTACCCTCGCCCAAGGAATATACAACCAAATTGCTCATCAATTCGAAGGTGCTAGCTTTCTTTCAAATGTTGCAGAGGTAGAGGAACACCGTGGATCGCTTGAATTACAAAGACAACTTCTAGAAGATATCCTAGGGAGAAAATTTGTACGCCGCATAAGCAACATTGATGAAGGCATTAGCTTGATAAAGAAGACGCTCTGCTCTAGAAAGGTTCTTATCATTCTCGATGATGTTTGTGATTGGGCTCACTTAGAATCCTTTTGGCTGGAAACCATCAATGGTTTGGTTCAGGTAGTAGAATTGTTATAACAACCAGAGATAAACATATATTAGATGCGCATGGAGTTGATCAATTGTATGAGGTTCAGAAATTAAAATCTGAGGAAGCTTTTAAACTGTTTAGTTTGTATGCGTTCAAGGCAGACCTTCCTGACGATAGGTTTTGGGATCTCTCCGGACATGCATTAAATTACTGTGATGGACTTCCGCTTGCTGTTAAAGTTGTGGGAGCTCTCCTGTATGGTAAGACGGAGCTTGAATGGGAAAATACACTGCTTAAGCTACAAACAGTAGGGGACAGGGAAGTCCAAGAAGTGTTTAGATTAAGTTACGATAGACTGCATCACAGAGAAAAGGATCTATTCCTTGATATTGCATGCTTCTTCAGAGGGAAGGACTCAGATTCTGTTGGAAGAATACTTGATAGTTGCCACTTCTCTACAATTGGAATGGAAGTTCTCAAAGATTGTTCTCTCATTAGTATTTTAGACAACAAGATAGAAATGCATGATTTGATGCAAAAAATGGGTTGGGAAATCATTCGGGGAGAATTTCCTAGACAACCTGGCAAATGGAGTAGATTGTGGAATCCAGAAGATGTCCATGCTGTGTTGACACAAAAAACGGTAAGAGACAAGTGCCTGAACTTATTTAAACTTTTAAGGCATTTAATTTCACTTAAGTTGCTTATGTATATGATTTTAAGCATTTTGTGCTTCACTTATCCCCTGTTGTTGGTTTTAGGGGACAGAGGCAATCGAAGGAATATCCTTTGATGGGTCGGCGTCAAAAGAAATACAGATTACGACTGAAGCTTTTAAAAATATGACAAAACTTCGACTCCTCAGGGTCTATTGGGATGGACTTTCATCATATGATTCTAACACAGTGCACCTTCCCGAAGAATTCGAATTTCCTTCCTATGAATTAAGATATCTTCATTGGGATGGATGGAGTCTGGAATCGTTGCCGTCAAATTTTAATGGTAAGAAACTGGTTGAACTCAGTTTGAAGCATAGCAGCTTAAACCACCTTTGGAAAGGGAACAAGGTATGATCACTACTTATTCTCAATAAATTTTGAAGTTCTTCCAAGAAAATTTATTCAACAATTTTTATTTTATTTTTATGTTACAGTGTCTTGAAAATTTAATGGTCATGGATCTCAGTCACTCTCGATACCTGGTTGAATGTCCGGACGTGTCTGGTGCACCATCTCTGGAGACACTAAATCTGGATGGTTGTACAAGCTTGCATGAGGTGCACCCATCAATTCCTAGGCTGAAAAATCTTAAGATCTTGAATTTGGGAAACTGCAGGATGCTTCACTATTTTCCCAGAATCATTGGATTGGAAAAACTTGAAGTTCTTAACCTCTCAGGGTGCTCAAGACTTGAGAAGTTTCCAGACATCGAAGCCAATATGGAGTCTTTATTGGAGCTTTATTTGGAAGGCACTGCTATCATTGAACTTCCCTCATCGGTTGGGTATCTCCGAGGGCTTGTTTTATTAAATATGAAAAGCTGCAAAAACCTTAAGATCCTTCCTGGCAGAATTTGTGATTTGAAATCCCTCAAAACTCTCATCCTTTCTGGCTGTTCAAAACTAGAGAGACTTCCAGAGATCACGGAAGTTATGGAACATTTAGAAGAGCTTCTTTTAGGTGGAACATCTATAAGAGAGCTGCCCCGTTCAATTCTTCGTCTCAAAGGTCTTGTGTTACTGAATCTGAGAAAATGCAAAGACCTCAGGACTCTTCCAAATAGCATTTGTGGTTTGAAATCTCTTGAAACCCTCATTGTTTCTGGTTGTTCAAAACTCAACAGATTGCCAGAGGACCTGGGAATGTTGCAATGCTTAAGGAGGCTTCAAGCTGATGGAACTGCCATAACAAAACCACCTATCTCACTTGTTCAATTGACAAACCTTACAGAGTTATCATTTAGTGGATGCCAAGGATCAACATCTAACTTCTGGATCTCGGCCCTTATATACAGGTTACTCCATAGAGAAAATTCAGATGGGATTGGTTTGCAGTTGCCTTCTTTGTCAGGTCTACGCTTCATAGAAAATTTAGATCTAAGTGACTGCAATTTAATGGAAGGAACAATCGATAACAAGCTTTGCCACTTGGACCGTCTGGAAGTATTAAATCTCAACAGAAACCATATGGTTAGCATACCTGCAGACATCAGTAGACTTTCTAATCTGAAAGTTCTTTCGGTGAGGCAGTGTGAGCAACTTCAAAAAATTCCGAAGCTTCCACCAAGCATAAAATTATTAGATGCCTGTGATTGCACATCCCTGGTGTCTTTACTGACTCCATCTCGGATAATAAGCCCACAAAACTGGTTGGTTTCCACTTGGCTTCGTCCTGTGGAATTCATGCTATGGAATTGCTCCGGACTATATCAGGATCATGTGGCAATGGCATTAGAGACACTTCATCAGGTCTCTCTCTCTCTCTCTCTCTCTCTCTCTTTCTTTCTCTCTCTCTCTCTCAATGGTATTATTATATTAACATTATAAACTGCATGGTGCAGAAACTTTTTCCAGAAATAGGATACAGTATTGTGATTCCTGGAAGAGGGATTCCAAAGTGGCCCTGGCATGAGAATATGGGAGCTTCAGTTTCAGCAACCCTGCCCCCACATTGGCTTGACAATAACTTCTTGGGGGTTGCTCTATGTGCTGTGTTTGCACTTGAGGAGGGCGAAACTATTCAGCGGCCTGGTGAGATTCGCTGTAATTTTGAATGCAGGGAAGGGCCTTGTTTCAGTCATTCCATCACTTGGACACACAGTGGAGACCGAATTGTTGAGACGGATCACGTGTGTATGATGTATCAACCTCGCAGTCAATTTGTGAAATCAAAGTCTACCTATGCCAGTGTGTTCAAGCACATCACGGCTTCTTTTAGTCTATCAGGGGCATCGCATGAGGTGAAAAAGTGTGCGATCCGTCTTATATATGCCCCAAATACAAGTGGTAACAATATGGAAAATTTCCGAAGTGCCACCAGGAATGGCTCCGTACGCCAAAATAATTAATGGTAAGTCACCTCTGTTTCTCTCCTCAATTCCGTATGCCAAAGTTATTGAAGCAACTGAAATTAATTCTTTGGGAGGATTTCTATTTTTTTTTTTTTTAATTTTCTTTTCTTTTTTTCTTTTTGCTATTTAACAAAAATATTGAATGTGCTCAGCAACATTGTTCTGGATTTTTAGGATTTGAGAATTTGAAACCCCTACACTTGAAATTCACTATTTGGGTTAAATGTCTGAACAAAGGAATTGACCATTTTACACACTATGGACTGCTAAAATACCTCTAATAGAGTAATCAAGAATGACACATCTGGGAGAAGATTAACGTTTATGAAAGTTGATGTCCTTCCTTTTCTCTCCTCCTTCAGCCAATACTCTAGGCATCTAGGGGCGATCACACACTATTTTTACTATAAGATCAGCTAAAAGCAAGAACAAGACCAGCTATAAGTTGGATTCACACTATTTTTATCACCTTCCCCATTATCACACACCGACTTTTCTTAGCTATAACTTCAGAGAGTGATTCATGCTTACTAAATTTTCATTTTTCAGTTTGAAACGTTTATCTATTTTAATAATTGGATTCCTTTTTGTCTTCTTATTTAGACATAATATATCTGAAGCTGCAGAATTTATACCCATTATCAGTGATTTCTGAATGGTATTTTTCAGATTTACTATCTTACAATTTATGGGGCATCTCAACTTGGAATGGTTATTCAGTCAGAAATTCCCACAATATGTGCTATGATTACGGTAAGTAGGATTTTTTGGAGAAAAATATAGACAAAATGTTCGATTAATGCAGCTAAGAAAACCTTTGTGTTGTTTGGTTTAAATTTATTAAATGTAGTAGTATGGTGTTACCTGCAAAATATATGCTCTTAACTGTACTTTTCTGGAACATGGATTCATAGTTCCAAGGTTTTGCTTCTAATTTGTATGCTCTAAATAAAATTGTAGTTATCCTTTTGGATTTATTAGGAAAACAGAAAGCCTTCTTGTTTTCTTGTTATAATATATATATAATTAGGATGGAATTATGATGAGGGTGACACATCCCCAATTGCCATCCTAATTAAGCATATCTCACTACTTTTTGAGTTTTATTTTCAGATTAATGTTTAAGCAAGTTGCCTTTGTTCCATGACATTGTCATCAAATTTAAAATTTATTTTCAATCTTCAATGCATCCATTTCATCCAAGGAATTTCTTTGAGTTTTAATCATTAATTTCCATTCCATAAATAAATAAATAAATAAATCCAGAATTTTCATATGATATTTCAGTAAAATTCAATTACTATCAATATTTTCATCTTTGGTTGGAAAAGATCTTAAGATTGTTTGCATTATTTCTGCATTCACTATAGGTTTACCTAGGTTAAAGCTAGAGTTCACCATGACCATTGGCTTAATTAGCATATATATATCCCAAGCCTCCTTAGACCATATATGGATGGTTATTCCCTAAAATATGTGAAACACCTCATTGTGAGGTTAAATTAACCACAAGGCACATCACTACTAAAAATTTAATTCAGATTATTGAATTCTAATTCAATTCTAAAAACATTGAGAGATATAATAAATGCATGAGCGAAAGAATAATTATAGATTAGTTAGCCCCCATTGAAGGTCCCCAGACGTTATTTCCATGTTTTTGATTTGAGACAAGGTCCCCCACATGCTTTTTTTATTTTGATAAGACTTTATTTTTCAACTTAATTATATACTTTTTAGCAAGGTGGCATCTAAGGCAACTACAAGGTTTTTGCCGAAGAATTTCGCACCTAATAATAAAAAATAATAAGAAATTGATACAATTGTTTCCAATGAGCTCTTGGGTTGCTCTCGGCTTGTTTATTTTCTTGACTATATAATTGTTGACGCTTGTTTATATTTCTTCTTTAAAACTTAAACATAAATGTTTGTTTTTCCACTTTGAAAAATATAAATGTTATATCTTTGTCTTAAATTAAAAAACAAATCTAAACCATGTACATAAAATTCCAAGATTAAAACTAAGATTCAACCACATAAACTAATATTTTTGTCTCATGATCAATGAATTTTCTTGGGTTAGAAGTTCAAAACACAACTCATAATGTAATAAATATTTACTAGAATAAACTATTCCAATTAATTAAAAAAAATTTAAGATTTGATACCCTTCCTTAAATTAAGAACATGAAATTAATAAATTAATAAATTAATTTCAACAATTGAACACATATTTTATTAACAAAGATCAATAAGTAATTAATGAAATTTAACTTACAAGGATTTAATATTTTTTTAGGATGACACCTTATTAGGAACAATAATTATTACCCAAATATCAATTTTTTTATTAATTACATTACTAATCATTAACCAACATTTTGTTATTGTAATCAATTTTGCTATTTTGTTATATCTTGAAATATGTTAAATTGTTTTTTTTTTCAAATTATTAATTTTCAAATATCATATCTTTATTATATAAAATAGGAAAATATATCTAACAAATGACCAATTTACTAACCAATTAAATCACTAAATATTATAAAATTTTAATTATTGTAACCAATTTTGGGATATTTCATATTTCAGAACATATTTAATTACTTCGTTCTTTTAAATTATTAGCTTTTGAATTATTATCTTCATTATATAAATAGGAAAAAAAAATTTGTATTTTTAGATATTTGGAAATGCGTTAAATTATTTTTTAAAAAATATTAATATTCAAATTTCTTTATCTTAACTGTATATACAAAAAATAATTGACATCAAAATTAAAAATTTTGAGGATTCATAAGATATAAGATATGTATTCAACTTTGATTATTATATTTTATGAAGAGGGATATAGAGGTGATGTTAGCTAAGTTATGTTGGGACCTATCCTATGATTAAATATGTTATAGCCAAATAAATATAAAATATAATATATTATTTCATTTCTTATTAAAAACTTTTCCTATTATATTTTGTCCGTTATAATTCTAAATAATACTTTTGAGATCAAGAGAAATTATTATCTTAATGAAGTTATTGATTTTTCAATAAATAAATATTTATTAATTTATAAAGAATATTACTTTTTTACTATCTAATATTTATGCATGCATGACTTATAAATTTTAAAACAATGGATGTGGTAAAAAAAAATACATAAAAGCTTAAAAGACTCTAAAAATAAGGTATAAATATTAATTATAAAAATAAGAGATGTTGTATTAAAATTTACTAGTATCCTAAGGCTACGTTTAGTTGACAAGATATGATAGGATATGTATATCATATAATATGATTTTTCAATGGAATATGATATCATTGAATATACATATCTTATGAATCACATGATATTTTAAGGTATCATATCTCATTAGACATGTTATATTATTTTATATTTATATTTAATTTGTGAAATGAATAAAAAAATAATATGAACTATATATTATTTTCAATGTTTAAAATAAAAATTATATCACGTTCAAATATTTTCTATTTAAAAAATAAAAAATTTGTTATATTTAACAATATTGATGATTAAAATATTTAAATTTTACAAATAAATTTTTTTATATTATGTTATTTAAAATATAAAAATAATATTAATATTATTTTATAAATATATTTTTTTAGTTTTTTTAATCATAAATTTAATTTATAATAAAAAAAATTTATTTTACAAAATGAGTATATTAAAAAATAAAAAAATTAATAAAAAATAAAATTTTGATGTATGAGATGTGTATATCTTATATCTGATCATGAGATTAATATATCCCATATAAAAAAAGATCAAAAAAATGAATAATATATTCTATCACTTGTCCTATATAATATTTAGTTGAACATAGGATATGATAAATGATAAAATAACTTATCTCATTCCATCACCAACAAAAATATAGAATAAGATATAATATTCCCTCTCTATTAATATCCTATATTATATCTGACCAACCAAGCATACTGTGGACCCCACATTTCGGCTCATGCGTTTCCCACTCGATGGCGAGCTTGATTTTTATTTTTGAAAAATGGTTTTTATTGATTATTTGAAAATGATTTGGAGTCGCCACTTATTTTTGTTTTATTTTTAAAAGGGTAAACAAAATAAGAAAGAAAAACCCTAAATGTGACTCCTTATTTTGAAAAATGCGATCTGTGAAAAACCGGATTGGGTTCGGGGGTCAGGTTACTTATCAGGAAGGTACGGTAAAGACCGTAGCACCCCTCTAAGTCCCTAAAATCGGGTCTCTACTAATAAAATGAAGCTGACGTGGCAATTGATGAACAAATCAATGAATACCTAGGACGAATCATGCACATACGAGAATCAAAACATGCAAAGAAAATGACTAGGATGCGAGTGGATGTGTACCTGGACCACGAACAGCAACGCGCTATCATGAAAGGGGGTTAGTGAATAAACACAGAATGACTATATGTATATCAAGGAACAGAGTAAATCAATCACATATGGCAGACAAGTCAACCAATCAGTCAATCAGTCAATTATAATCACATATGTGGGGCCCCCACCAAAGCCCGTTTTATTTTGCATGAATTAATCTCATAAATTCCATTATTCGGAATTACGGAATTAAATCCATGTTTATTTTAAAACATTTTTAAAAATAAAAAAAAATTTGAAAATGGCTTGCCAGAAAGAAAAAGGTAGCCAAATTTTATTAGAAAATAGGAGGAGTTGAGATTATTTGAAAAGCTGAATTTGAGATAATATTTACAAAATAGGATTTGGGGCAATTATTTTAAAAATTCAAAGAGGGGAATAGGAGATAGCACATTCCTCAAAGGTAGCCATGCATTGACATACAAATGAAAAGGTGATGAGGGAAAACCAAGTAAGAATGCAATCTGGAGTGCCACTACATCTGCTCTGTCAACAACTCATCTTCAAATGAATCACATGATCTTGCTATATGGGCTGGCCATCCATGTACTGCACCACCAACTGATCGAAATAATTCCCGAACATCCCTTGAACACTTCTCTACAGGCTGCATACATCTTCTAAAAGAGATCCCTGTGGAGTCCTTCAAATCTTTATTACTCGAATGCTGAGGAGAGCAAAAATTCCTCATTGAAGCAAAGCTAGCAATCCCCGCATTCTTTACAGTCTGCATCCTCATCAAAAAGAGTCTCAAGCCTAAAGAGACATATTGATATCCCCAGCAATGATGATGGAATTCTGACCATTTGACTGAAGCATCTCTTCAGCAGGACATGTGGTGCAGCAAATACATTACCAAGATGCTTGAGATGACCCCTCCATCAGAAATCAATTTCCTATACGTGTCTTTACCTGTTGGCCAAAATCTGATCAGGCTTTTATGAAGCTGTTTCATCATCTTTTGGATCAACGAACGTGTTAAGGGTGACTATATCAACGGGCGCTTCAATTTTCCAACTTTGATATTCTGACCGTAAGCAAGATGGTTGTCTTTGTCCACATCTTTGGCTAAAAAGTCTCAACAAGATTTCAAAATCAGTGGGATGATTCAGTGTGAGAACTCCAATTTTGTCACTATGGAAAATGTCAAATCTGGTTGCGTCGTCGGCAGCGTTCATTCTTTGGTTGGAAAAGATTTTAAGATTGTTTGCAATATTTTTGCAGTCACTATAGGTTTACCTAAGTTAAAGCTAGAGTTCACCATGACCATTGGCTTAATTAGCATATATATCCCAAGCCTCCTTAGACCATATATGGATGGTTATTCCCTAAAATATGTGAAACACCTCATTGTGAGGTTAAATTAACCACAAGGCACATCACTACTAAAAATTCAATTCGGAATAATGAACTCTAATCCAATTCTAAAAAATTGAGAGAGATAATAAATGCATGAACGAAAAAATAATTATAGACTAGTTTGCCTCCATTGAAGGTCCCACACGTTATTTTCTTGTTTTTTATTTGAGACAAGGTACCCCACATGCTTTTTTTATTCTGACCAAGACTTTATTTTTCGGGAAAACTGTGTTTTGGCCCGTCCATTTGGGCCTAATAGCTTTTTCAGAACCCAAGTTTGCATAACCCAAAATATGTCCACTGTTGCCCAAAAAATTATCCTTTTCATGCACTATCTACTGTTTTATAATTTCATTTCCAAAATTACCCCTCCACATGCATGTCAACAGCCATCTCCCTCTCCATGTCACCACGGGAAGTTGTGCTTTTAATAAATAAACACAAAAATCTTAAACAAGTTAGCAAAACCCACGCAACACCCGACTCTGAATTTGGGGAAACCAGGTTAGGGCAAAAGGAGAGAAAGTCACAGAGAGTCCTTAGCTTCTTTCTCTTCTCTCTCTTTTCTCTCTGTTGTGTGAATTTCTCAGTGAAAAATCGAAAGCTTGTAAGCTGTAATCGATTCACGCGTGTCTCCATACTACTGATCCGCAAATTTCTTCAGATAAAGCCCACGCAACACCCGACTTTGAAATTTGGGGAACCCAGGTTAGGGCAAAAGGAGAGAAAGTCACAGAGAGTCCTTAGCTTCGCTCTCTTTTCTTTCTTTCTCTCTGTTGTGTGAATTTCTCAATGAAAAATCGAAAGCTTGTAAGCTGTAATCGATTCACGCGTGTCGCCGTACTACTGATCAACAAATTTCTTCAGATAAAGCGATTTCATCTCTAGGTTCTCGACTTCATTTAGAGATTTCCACTCTGTTATGAGCTCTCTTACACTATTCAAGTTAGATTCGCTTTCTAGTCCTTCTTTTAGCTTCTGTTTGGTTGCTCAGAAAACTGAGGTAAATGAGGAAAATATGAGGCGAAACTTATATGATTTTTTTTTTTTTTTGTATTGTTGTTGGTTTCTTTGCAATGAAAGAGAGCAAATGTTTAGGCGTAACTGTAAATCTCGAGCTTTGTTCTTTATTCCCCTTTTTTTTTCTTCCGGCGACCACACGAACGAACGATAAATATGTACATTTTTGTGTATTCTTTACTTGGTCTTTCCTGATTACTATTTTTGTTTGGTAATTTTTTTCATTGATTTCATGCATCTGGAACTATTCAGTGCACGTAATTTAGGTTTCTGGCCTAATTTTTGGGATTTAGGTTCTCTTGAGATTGACAATTAATTATTGTTTTTATTTTTAATTGCAATTGAGCACCCGAGGAAAGCTGAATTTCTGAACTTCTGTTGTGTGATTAGATGCTTAGTTTGTGACATGACTGATTTTCTCGAATACCTATGTAATTTCTGCTCTGTGGGATGGTTGATTTTGTTTGACCTTGATTGAATTTTTAAACTCTTTTTTCGCTCTTGGATTCGGTTCTTGAGGTAAGATAAAGTTGTGGGTATGTTTTTATTTTTATTTTTTTTTGTGTTCTTTTAATAAAAGCTTGCTGTTTTTATGTTGGGTGTTTGTTTATTAATGTTTTTTTAGCACTTTGTGTGGATTGATTGACTGTAATCCTAATTTTCTCTGCTTCTTTTTTTTTTTTTTTCTGGGTTTTTTGGTTTAATTCGTTCAAGGGTTTTGTTTAAAGGTGGTAAGGAGCAGATTATATAAGCCTATAAACATGTATTCAAAGCTGGTTGGATTGAGGAAAGCTGAACTTCTGAACTTCTGCTGTGTGATTAGATGCTTAGTTTGTGACATGACTGATTTTCTCAAATATCTATGTAACTTCTGCTCTGTGGGATGGTTGATTTTGTTTGACCTTGATTGAATTTTTAAACTCTTTTTAGTTAAATGTTAATGGAAACTGATGCAAACCCTAATGAGTAGGTGTGGCAATATGAGCTCTTGGGAATTAGGACATGTTTGGGAGACAAAGTTGGAGAATTTAAGAACAAATGCCAGAGGCAGTATAAGCTATTTGAACCAAAACCCACATCTCCTGCCACCTAGAGAGCTGTTTTTTATTTTTTATTTTTAAATTAAGTTTATAATTTGTTTTTCCTTTTTTTAATGCATAGAGCTTCGCATCAAACAACAAATAAGGTTTTCTTACTTTGTGCCAAATGGAGGGTCCTTAGTTTCTCTCTCTTCTCTCTCTTTTCTCTTTGTTGTGTGAATTTCTCAGTGAAAAATCGAAAGCTTGGGTTCTTATCCATCTTAATTTTTATTAAATGAAAACCGTGGGTTGGGTTCAATCACTGCTACCATTGGACTATGATACTCTTTGATAAGATATATTTATTTTAAATTTGTTAAGGTTCATCATTACAAAAATACAATTTTAATTATTTAATTTCAAATTATATGCTGTAATTTTATTCAGATTTGTTTATATTAGCTACGAGATTATTTCTTGCTGGTTCTTGCTTCTCAAAAGTTGTCTTAAATGCTTATTATGTTGCCACTTGTCATAACCCTTGATACTTGGTTCAAGTAGCAAAGTGTTGGGATGGGATGCTGGTAGGTTTCCAATTTCATTTTCAGGGGAGGAAAAAATTGTTTCCTATATAAAATGTTTATTTTGTTGTGATACTTATTTACAAACATAAGTGACTTTAACTTCTTCCTGTTAAAACATACAAGAAGAAACCTATGTTATTTACAATAAGCATTAATGATTTTTAGCTTTTTCATTATGTATTGTATGTCAGCTTTGAAATTTCTGCCCTGTGGCTTCTTCTTTTCCCATTCTCAACTTCTCATTGTTGGATTACAGATATATATGGACTGTTTGCAAAAGGCAAGATTCCAACATTCATAGATTACTTGGGAATTGTTGTTGAGGTATTTGCTTTTTCCTATGTTGCTGCTTATTTGTTCTCTGTATGTGTGTCTATGTCTCTGTCTATCTTTTTCTTGGTAGAACATCAAGCGAATCTAGGGTAAAACAATAATTATTGTGATGTTTCTGCAATCATCTTTTCTTTATAACCGTGGAACTATTATTAGCTGTTATGTACATGTTATGTTCACTACGACACTAACTTCACTTTCCGAGACCATGTAATCATCACTATGTTTGTGGCATTGTTGTTGAGAATATATTTAGGTTGGAGATTTTTTTGACTAATTGGCATACGATAACAAGTATGCTTTTGTTTCTAGTCCACACCCTTTCCATGTTTTAAATTGATTTCTAAACCTTGTAACACAAAATTAAAGAATTTTTTAATTAGTTTCTAACTCTTGTAGCTTAAGTGTTTTATATTTTTCTTAATTTTTTTTTAAAAATTATAATAAAATATAATAATTAATAGTTGCTTTATCTCTTTTTTAATTTTAAAATAAAATTTAAAGATAAATACAATAATTAATATTATATTAAATTTAAAGATAAAGAAAAATTAATAGAATAAAAATATAAAGATAAATATCAAAATCAATATCTTAAAAAATCTAAAGATAAATGATAATAATTAATATACAAATTCAATTTATCATATGAGAAAAAAATTAAATGTGAATTATATTTTATCAATATCTAATCTATTATAATTTTTTTACAATATTAAAATAAAAGACTTATAATAAATACGTTCTTCATGTATAATTAGCAATAATATCAAAGTAAGATAAGCTTAATATCTTCTTAAAATAGAAAAATTATAATAAATATGTTTTCAATTACAATTAACCATGTAATATTATAGATAACTTAAAATTTACCTTACTATGCTTATATTTAATGTTAATTTTTAATTAATGCCGTATCCGAATACTTGCGCTTATAGTTGAGATCTTTCTCAACTGAATCTCTGAGTTCTAGACTCCTA
The DNA here is from genome assembly GCF_004353265.1 of Vitis riparia. Lineage (NCBI taxonomy): Eukaryota > Viridiplantae > Streptophyta > Magnoliopsida > Vitales > Vitaceae > Vitis > Vitis riparia. The sequence continues at coordinate 29,268,375 of NC_048448.1, read as the reverse complement.
AGATTTTGGGATGCAAAGGATCTGACACCTAGACGTGTACCCGCAACCACCACCCTTACTTGAACCCATGTAACATATGTATAAATAAAGGAAGAGGGTGGTTTGAGGATTAGAATCTTGTTGTTTCTCAATGGAGCTTTGTTAGGAAAGTGGTTGTATAGATTTATGGTTGATATGGATTGTTTATGGAGAAAGTTGGGACTGTAAAATTTGAGATTAAAATATCTAGTTAGGAATTATTTTCTAAGTGAAGGAATTGATGGGACAATTCTTATTCTAATATAACAATTTGATGCAATATGATAAGTCTTGTATATAATGGTGCTGCTAACTGAGATATGTTAGCATTTGGGTTTCCTGTAACATTTACGTAGATAGCAGATGAAATGTTATCATCTAGGTACCTTAACAACCTTGGTGCTTGAAATAGCATTTAACCCTGAGTTAGTTCTTACTCATGATTACTGTAACTTGGAAATTGGGGGTTCATGAGATGGGATAGGACGCAACTATTATTGTGGTTGGTTGATGTAACTTTCTGATGTTCTCAGCATGTTTCTATCTGCAGATTTGTTGCCTATTTGTTTTAATTTATCTGGGTTTGTTTTTTATTTATCTTTTTTATTATGTCTTTAATTTATTCTATATCTCTTTTTCTTTCCTTCTAAATGTGTTTTATTTAGGTAATGCATCCTAGCATCAAAGAGAGAACAGAAGTGTCAATTGTTTCTCCAGAATTATTGAGTTTGAAACGATCCAAATCAGGTAAATTTGTAGCAATCCCTCCCCTGGTGTCCTGTTTATGTAATAGCTAAAATAAAAGAGCATTGACCTACTTGTTTTTCATCATCTCATGCATTTATTTTCTGTATGTTTTTAAATTGTAACCTATCTTTGGCGAACTCCTTAATAGTGTTATTATTTTACTTCACAATTAATTTGTTGCTACAAATTATATTCGTTATTGGTTAAATTAATGTCCTCTGTGGGGGTTGGAGTGGTGGAAGAAGATGGTAGTTCTGAAGGGAAGAAGTCATTGTATTACATTTTGCATCACATTTGGATGTTTTCATTTTGTTTATTATATTGCTTGTACTGAGTCTAATATATTACAAATTATTAGTTGTTAATTGAAAACAAACTAATTCATTTAACAGAAAATGAGTATAACACAACAAGAAGGATTAAATATCGTTAAGAAAAAAATAACAACTGACCAAGACATGGATAAGGATAACCAAAGCAAAAGTAACAAACTCAAGTGAAAAAAATCCCCCACAAAAGGGTTTAAATAAGAAGCTATTCCCATAGCCAAAATTCTGATATTTCATGTAGGATCAATTTTGAACTTCTGCCAAAAAAGGTAGTAGAAAATCTAAATGATATAATTTCTTGATATCTTTTAAGCATGAACCTTTTCCCTTGCTATGCTATGAAATTTGGTAATGAATGATTTTATCTCCATGGGATGTTTGGATACACCCTTTATAAACCAAAAAATGTTCTTTCCTCTTCTATGTATAGAGTATCTGTTGCTTTCCACATTTGTGTTAGCTTTTCTGTTTATCAAGTTTAATTTTTTGTAGGAAGACTACTTTTACCTTCCCTACATTTCTGGCACAACCAAAAGGTAGTTTATGATGCGGTTCGTGATATCTTCCTGCCTCATACATGGTTTCTTATCTTGACTTTTGTATATGTTCAACAGACACATAATGCATCTCTTAAACTGTTTACACACACACACATGTTTGGGGTGGGGTGCATGGTGAGTTGTGGGTTTGGTTTGGGTGTGGTGTAGTGTTTGTTGGTTTTGTCCATAAAATTTTGTGCCCGATGACCCTAATTGTTTTAATTTTCCCTTATTGAAATCTACTAGATAATTTCCTTTCATTTTCCTCGTCTTTCTATTTTAGCTTAGTGCCAAATGCACATTATCTTCGTTTAGTACTTTCCCTTTTTTTTGCTTGACTATGTAAGTGAGCGTGTTTCATCCAACTAAAAATAAAGTTTTGAAAACTGTAGTGCTGAATGAAAGTGCTAAAAGATTAGGTAGTGTATTGTAGAAGTGAATTATTGGTTTCAATTTAAATTTAGATATTGAATATAATTAGATTCATTACATATTTGTCAACATGCCATTACTAAAGTGTTTGTGGCTAACCACATGTTGGATTATACAACATATAGGAACATTGGTCTTTTGTAGGCTATTGAAGAATATTGTATACAAACTCAAATGTTTCCCTATAGTTAAAAAATTGGAAATGCAAATCTGTCGATATGAGCTTTCCTTTTGGTCTAGCATTTGACATATTAATGTGACATGCCTTTTTGTTGTTTACAAATTCTAAAAAGCTCATGAGAGAATTTATTTATTTTTCATTCCACCTAACACTTTTGTGTCTTTGGTTCTTTAAATAAAAACTCATTTTCAATAAATTAAAATATTTTCATAAACAAAATGGAAAAGTAGAAAGAAATCAGGATTGACATAATTTCTTTGTGATTAAAATTCATTGCAAAAGAATTCTAAACTAAATAGGAATTTGGCATAAAAAAGAGAGGATAAAAGATCTGGTCAAAAGTCATTAATTTTTAAAAACCCTTAAGGTGTTATGCTTTAAGGGTTCAGTTAGGTCTCTTTGACTTAATATTTTAGGTAATCTTTTAGTAGAATCTACCTTTTAAGTGCTACATCATTTACATTTTGAAACACATGTAATTTTGCTTGATGTGTTTGGTCTCTGAATTACTTAATATTCTTATCAAACATCCCTTTAGTGTTTCCCTATGTAATCATCTGGAATATGAGCCCTCCAAATTTACTTGTACTTATACTTCAACTCTATTAGTTATCTAGCATTTGAAAATGCATGTTTCACTTATGTTTCTGTTTTTTTATGCAATAATGAGAACATTATGATTTTGTTCATTTTCAGGATTGGAGAATTACTGGAATTCAGGAAGTCCTGCATGTGGTAGAACCATCTAGAGGTTAGTGTAGTTAACACACTTATGACTGAAATCTGGTACTTCTTTTGTCACTTAGAAAGAAAACTAAGATGAATGTCTTACAATGGTAGTAATGTAGAAATGAACACAATGCTGAAAACTGTAAAAAAAATATTAAAAATGAGATGTTAAGTAGGTACACCTGGATTATAATTGCAGTGATGATGGGTCCGAACTCATGAATGTTTTACATCCCTAGAAGTTACACGGCTCAATAAAGAAAAGCAAACAACAAAATACCTATTCTGCTTTGCATGAATTATGTATTGAATCACCACTTGTCCATGTAATAATTTATCCTATTATTTGGAGGCACTGCCTCCCTTCATCCACTATTTTGCCCTTGAAGCCATATTTTTGTTAAAAGCATGAGATTCTAGCTCTCCTTCTACAACTGGTTTATCTCTTTGATTGACAATTGTTATTTATCCAGATTGCTAGTTATTTGTATTGAATGTATAATGCTTCTAATTTATTTTTTCTGGCTATATTAGATCAGAAAACCGTCCTTTGGCTCTGTTTTGATCTCTATGGTTCTCTTGTTTTTCTTTTCTATATTTCTTTTCAGAAATTAAATTTTCTGCTACTATTTATTTATTTATCTTTTCTCTCTTTGGATAGTTCTTAAGCCTTTTATCTATAGTTATTGATTTGGTCATTGGAAGCTTGCTAAAACAGTAAGACATCATAGTTGTTATCAATTCTGTTGTGGTACAATTTAGGAATTATTATTGGATTGGTTAGAAGCTAGGCACTCAGGCATTTTATGGATATTGGTCATTTTTTGTATATCCATGACTGAAACTTTGTGTTTTTTCTATATCCATTACATGTTTTGAACACTCTTCTAAAGGATGTTACCAACCAAGAACACATATGTAACACTTATCATTGGTGTGTTGTAATGGGTAATATTACATCAAGAATTTTATCATAATTCCTTTTGCTTCATTTCTTAGTAGGCTAATCTTGTTGAAAACCATATAGTGGTGTACTTTTTTAATCCAATTTTAGGTATATTGTAAATATCAAGCTCCCATTTATTAAGAACTGTGTTGTACAATACTTGAACAAATGTTATTGTTGTATTAAACAAGCTTATACAGGTTGTAAATCAAAATCCATCATTCACAGACATAGGGATAACTGTTTTATGTAAACTTTATGAATTCTCTTTGACCTTTGAACTCATTTTTATTCTATTTGAGATCAATTCTGATCAATTGATACAAATGCAACACCATACATTTGGCCTTTTAAGATTGTTATGCTGTTAATGAGGAATACATATATAAAACTGCTCATTTCATTGTGCAGATGCTAGGACTAAAATTTTGTTTCTTCATTTCATTCAGCTTGTCCCCAATAATAAACTCGGTTGAGCAGAACATAGAAAGCCAGCTGAAGGCAAGGCACCCAGAATTGGTTGAATGGTGGAACTGCCACGTATAGCAGGATTTTTCATTCCATTGTTGAAGAAGTGGTCTATGGAATATGCTGGAAGGTTAGCTCACAGAATTCTCAGCTTTTAGTATAACATTGTTGAATCTTGGACAAATTCCCACTGCTTTTACTAGTTTATTTTTTCATCTAGTACCTTGAAATGGGGAAATAGTATAAAACACAATAATTTTCAGTGGTGTTGCAGGGAGTATTCTGGCTATAAGCTGCTGTGGTGGTAGCCTTTTCATTTACCCCAAGTTTTCTTCACGCTCTCTGTATCAACGTTTCATGGAGGTCAGTTATTTAGCCAGGATCGTATGGCTGGAAATAACTGCCACAACTGCAGTCTAATTACATACCATAATCATCAGTTATCCGTGAATAAAAATTTTCAAATCATTTGACATGGATTAGAACTTAAGAAATGTTATAAAGCATTTGGTCTTCATCTGGAGAGGTTAAGTCATGTTGATCACCATCCTTAACTTAAATCCTATTAAGCAAGAATATATTTTCTTATAATTCCCGTTTAGAAAGTAGCTTTGCTGACTGATTGAGAGTTTCTACTTTTGATTTCTGAGATAAAGCACCCAAAATTTGTTAAATGATGTGATTATGTGAAGACTTGTGGAGATTTGAGATTCAAAAAGCTGCTTTTGACTGGACATATTATCCTAGTCCAGCCAAATCATGTCTTTTTATTGAGAATTTTGGGATGTTCTAATATCGTACATCATTTTAAGTTTCATATAATATGATGTGCTATGGTGTTTGCTTGGCTTATAAGCATAATTAATGATGGATGCTGTAAAACATATTAGCACTTTGAAGTTCTTTTTAACCTTCAATACCGTATGAAGTTTGATAAATCAAACACTATGCGTAGACCTTTGTTCTATAAACAATTGTGAATAGAAAGCTATGCACTGTGCATTGCCTCTTGTGTAACTTTTCTTAATGGAAACCTATGCAAAGAACCACCGATTGTATGTATTTGTTCCCATATACAGTATGTGCCAAGTGGGTAGCGGGTGCTATGATAAACCATATTCCATTCCAGCTTGCATGCGTGTAATATGTTCTATGTGTTTGTCTTAAAGTGTCAAACAGAAATTGGTGCTATGTATTTTTTGCAAAGTGTTAAACATAAATTGGTGTCGTTAATGACTATATTTATTTGAAGTGTTTGAGTTTTCTTAGTTTATTTTCTTCTGCATGTACTTGAGTCAATTTCTGTTTTTCTTTTTCAGGATGATATGCCAAAGCCTGGTCAAGCCCCTTGTCCTGCTGGAGGAGCTCCTGTTCGCACCTGATAAAAAGAAGTTGATTTCCTCTGTCATTCTGCTTTCAAACAGTTACCTGAAATTTTCAGAACTTTTGAGGCCATTTGTTTTTGTTTTTCTTGGTTTGGGCGATTTTGATTATGATGGAAGGTTTAACTTTTGCTGTTTAATGCTTTTGAGTATTAATGTAGTATCAGGAAAATGAAAATTGAGACACGAGAATGAATTTCATTTTTTTAACTATCTTTGAATCAAATCCTATAATTTTGAGTTGAAATTTGCTCCCCTATGGGACCTCAGTCATTGGGTTCTGGCAGCTTAGGTGAAACCCTGAATTCAAATACGATGCCTGCATTTCTACTAAAAGGGTATTTATTACCTTAGAGCTGCATTGGATTAGCAGTGTAAACTCTATTATCATTTTCCCCTCATTTCTTTCAATATGGCGTTGGTGCCCTTTGAACCTAAAGAGTGGTGATTAACTTCCTCAAAATTCATAGCTCTGTTGGGAAATTTTCTTCTTTTTGCTTAATAGGGTGTAGATTGGAAGATGGAGGATGATTATTTCCCTGGCAGCATTTCAAAGTTAGGTTCAGTGCTTTTTTGGTACTTTGCCGAATGGCCCAAGCAGCCATAGCAGATACTCAAATTTTATGCTTGGGTTTTACTTGAATGCTCATACATTAGCTATCATATTCAAGGTCCATTTGGTTTTAATGCATCTGCATCACGCAGCTGCGCAGAGGAAAGAGGAAATGAATCTGTTACTGGTTTGATATTTTTAGGGCTTAGGTGCTTACGAGCTGTACGGTGTAAGCAAAATCCTCGTTAAAAGTCTAACTTAAGACAACTAGCTCCAAATAGCATATGGCCTGGCGTTGAAAGTGGCTGTAGCCTACAATCTCAAATCAAGGGGTGAGTCCCGTACCATTTAAAAGAATTGTGACCTTCAGTGTCGGAAATTTTCAGTTAAATACAAATTAATTGCATCTTCTTCACTGAATTTTCAGCCTTCGGTTTCATCTTTGCGAGGTGAGATTCGCATTCATTTTCCATTGATCGAATTCCCCCTCCTCTGCCATAGCCTGGCTAGGGACTCGGTTAAGTTAAGATGCTAACACTGAATGAAAATTGATTCCAACAATTTTCATCAATCAATTCCTTAAGTACAAAAGCAGATGGTGTATGGTGGATTGCAGTAATAGATGAAGTTGGTTTAGTTTATCCCTCATTTGATGGGCACAAGGATAAAACCATCTATTGCTGGGCAAGGTAGCTAGATGCAGCTTTCCGCAGAAGGCTCGAGGTAGCAGAATGTCCATTTTGCTCTCAAATCGCTCAACATTGCTGAAGTTCCTTTGCAATCCTAATGCAGACTGCCATTGGGCAGTTTGTCTTAATTGCGTTGGAGGCAATGTGTGACCTGCTAACAGCATATCCCTCCTGCAACAACCAAATCCAACAGATGGACTGCATCAGTTTCTGTAAACCATTTGTTGGAGCTCCAGACCATAGCAAATATCTCCAACTTCAATTGAGAGTGATCAGCTTCTATAGAACAATAAAATGCCATACCATATTATAATTTCCCCTTATATTTTTCCCATTCTCCTAAGCTGGGGCTTGATGAGTTTTTAGACCAAAAGACTTGTGCAAGTAAACATCATCTGGATCAGGCAACAACAAAAAAAAAAAAAAATACCTGACTCTGTTTCTTGGCTAATGACAATTGAAAAGCCTCTAAAAGAGAACACTAGGAGGATACCTTGTTCAGGGCGCTCATCATGGTCCTGAGGGGAGGAGAGTTTATTTTTGCACGGCTTGCTACCTAGGAACATAAGAGGAAAATCAATAATGAAATTGCATTCAATTTCCAAGCCACGCAACAGAGCCTGAGAATTAATTCACAACCAAATCAATAATCTAAAACACAAAATGTGTTATTTGCAAGTAAACCTCATCCAAATTTGATGTATCCAAATGGCAATTTAGGGTCACTCTCATCGATCATCTGCTTCAAAAGTTTTCCCAGATGAGTTTCAGTGTCATTGCCAGTCCATCCCCATTGTTCAGCTAAATTTAGCATTTCTGTAAGGTAGGAAACATTATGGCAGAGATGATAAAATACAGTGGTTTTGCTTTTAAGTTGCTTAGATTAGTTTTGCATCAAGATTGTCCAAATTAGATTGATTTGAAGTAAATAACAATTGACAGTTGAGACCTAAGTAGAAGTCAACCGATTGATAATGTTAAAATCATATCCAAACCTCCAAAGCAACAAGTTTAAACAGACCTGAGCTGCAAGAGTATGGACAAAAGTCCAAGTAGCCCTTCCAAGCTCTACTTTAGTCACAGGATTAGCTGATTTTCCCTGAACAAAGAATTAATGAAAAAATGTAGCAAGAAAGCCAAGTCTTACATAATACCATATGATAGAATAAATTCACCAAGTAGATGCAAATATGAATAGATATCGGTATTACAACACAAATCAGCCACTAAGAATCCTATATCTGGTATGTGTAGATGGTTTCACTGAATCATCAATTTTTACATGGCAAGTTCAATGTAGCATGATAGAAGTACCAAACCGAGAGAGATGCCATAAAATGGGGGAAAACCCACTTGAACCAACAAGCCAGTCACAAAAAACCAAACATTAGACTAGGTAGTAGCTAAGGACCCTTAAGGTAGTACCTAAGGGATATTAAGGTAATACCTAAGGGCTCTTAAGGTAGTACCTAAGCTACAATCCCAAAAAACCAAAGGTAAACCACTTGAACACATATGAGAATCACATAATGGCATGGTATAAGGGTCACAAATGAAGACCTGATGCGTGAGAGAGGTTGAGTTGAAGTTTTGGTAAGATAGTACTTAGAGGCCCTTAAGGTAGTACCTGAAGGCCACTTAGGTAGTACCTAAAGGCCAGTAAGGTAGTACGTAAGGAATAGTAGCAAAAAACCATTGGTGGACCACTTGAGACTCAAGAGAAGCATATAATGGCATGGTCTAAGGGTGACAAAAGGAAGACCCGAGGCTTGGGAGAGGTTGAGTTGAAGTTTAGCTAAGTAGTACCTAGGGGCCCTTAAGGTAGTACCTGAAGGCCACTAAGGTAGTACCTAAAGCCCATTAAGGTAGTACCTAAGCAACAGTAGCAAAAAACCATTGGTGGACCACTTGAGGACTCAAGAGATGCATATAAAGGCATGGTCTAAGGGTGGCAAAAGAAGACCCGAGGATTGGGAGAGGTTGAGTTGAAGTTTAGCTAAGGTAGTACCTAGGGTCGCTTAAGGTAGTACCTGAAGGCCACTAAGGTAGTACCTAAAGGCCATTAAGGTAGTACCTAAGGAACAGTAGCAAAAACCATTCGTGGACCACTTGAGGACTCAAGAGAAGCATATAATGGAATGGTCTAAGGGTGACAAAGGAAGACCCGAGGCTTGGGAGAGGTTGAGTTGAAGTTTAGCTACGGTAGTACCTAGGGTCCCTTAAGGTAGTACCTGAAGGCTACTAAGGTAGTACCTAAAGGCCATCAAGGTAGTACCTAAGCAACAGTAGCAAAAAACCATTGGTGGACCAGTTGAGGACTGAAGAGAAGCAATAATGGCATGGTCTAAGGGTCACAAAGGAAGACCCGAGGCCTAGGAGAGGTTGAGTTGAAGTTTTGGTAAGGTAGTACCTAGGGACCCTTAAGGTAGTACCTGAAGGCCACTAAGGTAGTACCTAAAGGCCATTAAGGTAATACCTAAGGAACAGTAGCAAAAAACCATTGGTGGACCACTTGAGGAATGAAGAGAAGCATATAATGGCATGGTCTAAGGGAGACAAAGGAAGACCCGAGGCTTGGGAGAGGTTGAGTTGAAGTTTTGGTAAGGTAGTACCTAGAGGCCCTTAAGGTAGTACCTAGGGTCCCTTAAGGTAGTACCTAAAGGCCACTAAGGTAGTACCTAAAGGCCATTAAGGTAGTACCTAAGGAACAGTAGCAAAAAACCATTGGTGGACCACTTGAGGAGTCAAAAGAAGCATATAATGGCATGGTCTAAGGGTGACAAAGGAAGACCCGAAGCTTGGGAGAGGTTGAGTTTAAGTTTAGCTACGGTAGTACCTAGGGTCCCTTAAGGTAGTACCTGAAGGCCACTAAGGTAGTACTTAAAGGGCATTAAGGTAGTACCTAAGCAACAGTAGCAAAAAACCATTGGTGGACCACTTGAGGACTCAAGAGATGCATATAAAGGCATGGTCTAAGGGTGGCAAAGGAAGACCCGAGGATTGGGAGAGGTTGAGTTCAAGTTTAGCTAAGGTAGTACCTAGGGTCCCTTAAGGTAGTACCTGAAGGCCACTAAGGTAGTACCTAAAGGCATTAAGGTAGTACCTAAGGAACAGTAGCAAAAAACCATTGGTGGACCACTTGAGGAGTTAAAAGAAGCATATAATGGCATGGTCTAAGGGTGACAAAGGAAAAGACCCGAGGCTTGGGAGAGATTGAGTTGAAGTTTAGCTAAGGTAGTACTTAGGGGCCCTTAAGGTAGTACCTGAAGGCCACTAAGGTAGTACCTAAAGGCCATTAAGGTAGTACCTAAGGAACAATAGCAAAAAACCATTGGTGGACCACTTGAGGAGTCAAAAGAAGCATATAATGGCATGGTCTAAGGGTGACAAAGGAAGACCCGAAGTTTGGGAGAGGTTGAGTTTAAGTTTAGCTAAAGTAGTACCTAGGGTCCCTTAAGGTAGTACCTGAAGGCCACTAAGGTAGTACTTAAAGGCCATTAAGGTAGTACCTAAGGAACAGTAACAAAAAACCATTGGTGGACCACTTGAGGAGTCAAAAGAAGCATATAATGGCATGGTCTAAGGGTGACAAAGGAAGACCTGAAGCTTGGGAGAGGTTGAGTTGAAGTTTAGCTACGGTAGTACCTAGGGTCCCTTAAGGTAGTACCTGAAGGCCACTAAGGTAGTACCTAAAGGCCATTAAGGTAGTATCTAAGGAACAGTAGCAAAAAACCATTCGTGGACCACTTAAGGACTCAAGAGATGCATATAAAGGCATGGTCTAAGGGTGACAAAGGAAGACCCGAGGATTGGGAAAGGTTGAGTTGAAGTTTAGCTAAGGTAGTACCTAGGGTGCCTTAAGGTAGTACTTGAAGGCCACTAAGGTAGTACCTAAAGGCCATTAAGGTAGTACGTAAGGAACAGTAACAAAAAACAATTGGTGGACCACTTGAGGACTCAAGAGAAGCATATAATGGCATGGTCTAAGGGTGACAAAGGAAGACCCGAGGCTTGGGAGAGGTTAAGTTGAAGTTTAGCTAAGGTAGTACCTAGGGTCCCTTAAGGTAGTACCTGAAAGCCACTAAGGTAGTACCTGAAGGCCATTAAGGTAGTACCTAGGCAACAGTAGCAAAAAACCATTGGTGGACCACTTGAGGACTCAAAAGAAGCATATAATGGCATGGTTTAAGGGTGACAAAGGAAGAGCCAAGGCTTGGGAGAGGTTGAGTTGAGGTTTAGCTAAGGTAGTACCTAGGGTCCCTTAAGGTAGTACCTGAAGGCCACTAAGGTAGTACCTAAAGGCCATTAAGGTAGTACCTAAGCAACAGTAGCAAAAAACCATTGGTGGACCACTTGAGGACTCAAGAGAAGCATATAATGGCATGGTCTAATGGTGAAAAAGGAAGACCCGAGGATTGAGAGAGGTTGAGTTGAAGTTTAGCTAAGGTAGTACCTAGGCTCCCTTAAGGTAGTACCTAAAGGCCATTAAGGTAGTACCTAAAGGCCATTAAAGTAGCAAAAAACAATTGGTGGACCACTTGATGACTCAAGAGAGGCATATAATGGCATGGTCTAAGGGTGACAAAGGAAGACCCGAGGCTTGGGAGAGGTTGAGTTGAAGTTTTGCTAAGATAGTACCTAGGGGCCCTTAAGGTAGTACCTGAAGGCCACTAAAGTAGTACCTGAAGGCCATTAAGGTAGTACCTAAGGAACAGTAACAAAAAACCATTGGTGGACCACTTGAGAACTCAAGAGAAGCATATAATGGCGTGGTCTAAGGGTGACAAAGGAAGACCCGAGGCTTGGGAAAGGTTGAGTTGAAGTTTAGCTAAGGTAGTACCCAGGGTCCCTTAAGGTAGTACCTGAAGGCCACTAAGGTAGTACCTAAAGGCCATTAAGGTAGTACCTAAGGAACAGTGGCAAAAAATCATTGGTGGACCACTTGAGGACTCAAGAGAAGCATATAATGGCATGGTATAAGGGTCACAAATGAAGACCCGAGCCTTGGGAGAGGTTGAGTTGAAGTTTAGCTAAGGTGGTACCAAGGGTCCCTGAAGGTAGTACCTAAAGGCCACTAAGGTAGTACCTTAAGGCCATTAAGGTAGTACCTTAAGGCCATTAAGGTAATACCTAAGGTACAGTCCATAAAAAGCACTTGTGGACCACTTGAGCATTGGAGAGAAGCACATAAAGGGATGGTGTAAGGATAGGAGATGAAGATCCGAGGCTTTGGAGAGGTTGAGTTGAGGTTTAGCTAAGGTAGTACCTAGGGACCCTTAAGGTAGTACCTAAAGGCCACTAAGGTAGTACTTGAAGGCCACTAAGGTAGTACCTAAGGTACAGTCGCTAAAAAACGAGACTACTTCCCAAAATTACCTTCTAAAATATTATTATTGAGCCTTAACTTGAGGTGGATCATTGGATGAATGGTTCTATAAGTGAGAAGTGCTGACCAAAATCATCAAATCAATATCGACCCCATATGTAAAAGAGAACTTTTTTTTTTATCTACTTTCCCAAAAATACACTGAAATGTGTAATTTCAATGGTTTTCTGTTGGTTTGATTTGGGGATGAAGTGTTGAATGTAAATGGTTTTCTGCTGGTACCATTATTATTAATTTTTCCTCAGAAAAGGTGAAGAAGAAGACAGGATTACTCCTTGAAGGTGGAAACCCACTGAACGGAGACCTTTTCTAAGGAAAAATTACAGGATTACTCCTTGAAGGTGGAAACCCACTGAACGGAGACCCACATAGCTCATGTTGTGTTTCCTCTGATCGGCTTCTTCTCGGTTCAGATTTGAGTGCTTATTACATGGAATATTTTGGAGACCAGTGGCTGCTTTCATGGAACCGTGGTGGCTGCTGACAAGGAAAACAAAAAGGCTATTTTGGAATAGCTTTTTGAAACAGTATTTAGTGCATAAAGCCCATATTCCACTTTTCATGGGTTTCATTCCCATATAACCTTCAAATGGGCCTCCCGAAACACAATTCACCCTTATTTTTCAACTTAATTATGTACCTTTTAGCAAGGTGGCATATAAGGCAACTACAAGGTTTTTGCCAAAGAATTTTGCACCTAATAATAAAAAATAATAAGGAATTGAGACAATTGTTTTCCATGAGCTCTTGGGTTGCTCTCCATGAAATTACCAGCTTGTTTATTTTCTTGACTATTGACGCTTGTTTATATTTCTTCTTTAAAACTTAAACATAAATTTTTCAACTTTGGAAAATATAAAATGTTTTATCTTTATGTGGACCCCGTATTTCGGCTTATATGTTTCCACTCGATGATGATTTTTATTTTGAAAATGATTTTATTTATTAAGAAAATGACTTGGAGTCACTATTTATTTTCATTTTATTTTTCAAAGGGTAAACAAAATAAGAAAGAAAACCCTAAATGTGACTCCTTATTTAGGAAAAGGTAGTTTGTGAAAAACCGGATTGGGTTTGGAGGTCAGGTTACTTATCGAGAAGGTACGATAAAGACTGTAACACCCCTCTAAATCCCTAAAGTCGGGTCTCTACTGATAAAATGAAGTTAATGTGACAATCAATAAGAAAATCAATGGATACTAAAATCGATCATGCTCATATGGGAATCAAAATATGCATAGAGAAAGACCGGAATGGGAGTGGGTATGTACCTGGGCAACGAGCCACAATGCACTATCAAGAAATGGGGGTTAGTATGCAAAAATGATCATAAAATAAGTCACATACATCACTAAACAGGATAAGGAATCTAATGGCACACATGACACTTCATTCAAATTTATTTTTAAGGAAAACTTCAATGATGTTGGCCCCCACCAAAGCCCAATTTACTTTGCATGAACCAATTCCAATAACTCCGTTATTCGGAATTACAGGATTAAGTTCATGCTTATTTTAAAACGCTTTAAAAATGAGAAAGATGTGGAAAAGACTTGCTGAATAGAAAATGACAATTTATTTTATTGAAAAATGAGATTTTGGAACCTAAAAAAATGCTCTAAGGATGAAGAAAAATGTGGAGTTGTGATTATTTAAGAAGACTAAAAAGGTTATTTGAATAAAGGGATTTAGGAAACTATTTTCAAAACCAATGATAGTGAAATAAGAGGTGACTTGTGGCCCAAGGGTGACCATTCATTTGGTACACCATGCACATATCATTTTATTCTGGGCTCACCTCAGTACATAATCACAAACAGCGTTTTCATAAGTTACCTGGAGATCATCACTGGACAGTTTTACATCAATTCTAGCCAGCGGTAAATTTAGGACCTCTTCCCGAAAATGTGTTATATCCTCAAAGCATGCATCAAGACAACAATCATGGACGAGTTTCATATCATCTGGCACACAGCATCTCAATGCATTGAAGCAACCTCAAATTTGTCAACAATCATATATTAGGGCAGCTTCTTCAGATATATGAATTCGAAGCGTATCATGTCGTTGCTCTGATTATTGCATCCCGTTTGAAAACAACTTATGGAAAAAAAGGACTCTTTGCTTAGGATCAACATTTTTTTTTTACAGCCATTGGGATTATAACAGCTGACCCTCTGCTTATGACACCAGGCCCCTTACCCATAACAACGTAACTCCTGAACAACCTCAGGATAGGAAGACCATGTTATATATATATATATATATATTGTTGGTTAAAAATAAAGTGTAAGAAGAGTTACACTTTTAATGTGTGAATTAAACACATGATTAAGTTTTGGAATGTTACAAAACTTAAGAGGTATTTACACATATGATTAAGTTTTTGAAATGTTACAAAACTTAAAAGGTTAAGGAAGACAATGAGTCTTCTCATCTTTGTAACTTTATAAAATATAAGAGGTTAAGTGTAAGAGAGTTACACATTTGAGATTAAATCATGTTTAATGTGTGAATTAAACATATGATTTAATTTTTTGAATGTTACAAAGATGAAGAGATTGAGGAAGGCAATGATTTTTTTCTCATCCTTGTAACCATTTTTCAACCCTAAGAGTGCTTTATATGACTTTTCTTCTTTTTGAAATCTAATGCAGAAAAGTGAAAAGGCTTGATCAATCCCAAGACTATTTCCATTAGTTCCCAAAAGATTTCTAGAAGAGGGAGGAAATAGAGTCTTTGGAAAAAGTTCCAAGAACTTGTTTGGGTCTTTCTTGTGTTCTTTTCTTCTTGTTCTTATTTTGTAACTTTGAGAGTTTTATTGTATCAAAGTGAGTGTTTGAGAGTGTTTATTTTCTCCATTGTATCCATATTTTGCAAACAGACCACTCTCCATAGCCAAACTTCTCTTCACGTGGAGGGCTCCTGCATGACGTTGATAATATGTCTCTTTATCACATCGATTCGACATTGATTCCCCATTTGAAGATGGTGGTTCCTAAACTCAGTCACAAAATATATTAGGTTCAAGCTCGCATCCTCTGCCTAGGCATACAGAATGACTTCAAGAGCCTTTGCAAATGACCCGGCACAGTAGCTCTCCATTCCCTGCAACAACTTTGCTCAATAACACTCCTTATCTGATCAAATGGTATAAGAAGTCAAACAGCAACTTAGCCTGCTTCTTAGGAATCCTTGCCATGCACCTCCTCTAATGGGTATAGGGAGACATTTTCAACCCGGAGCGGGAACCAGATCAGGTGGAAAACCTCCTCGCTGCTAACAGAAACTTCCGATTGCTTGGGAGCTCCTTTTCTGAAGTCATTGAAAGACAACACTAGGGAAAAGAAGCCGCTAGAGTCACCCTGATCCTAATGCACTTACAACCCAATCATCTGCACTAGAGCATACTGTTCTTCCTTATCATCTTCAGAAACTAAAGACTTATCTAGCTTTCTAGAGTTTTCTGTGTTATTTCCACATTAAAATTAAGTGGGTGGCCCACTAACATAGTATTTAGCCAATTAAAAGAATACCCAATATCTTTAAACTGTTATAAAGATATTTACCCTTGATGGAGTGGGTAAATTATAATAATTATAATATTATTATTTGAAATAAAAAAAACAGTTATTCGAATAACACGTTCAGAACGGTTTTTGAACGTGTATTCTTGGCCCTCTTCTCCTATCAATAAGATATATATACAGAAATCTCTTCATGTACGGTGAGTGCTCTCTTCCATCAATTATAGAAAACAATTCTGTGTATTAAGGTTTGATAAGGAGAAGAAGAGATCAAGGATTTAAGATTTATAAACTGAAGGGAAATTTCTCATGGCTGCGTGTTCTTCGAACGGTATGTAATCTATCAATTCATTAATGTTTTTTTTTTATTATTTTATTATCAGAGATGAGTTTGAATTCAATGATCTGGATTATTGTGTGTTAATTTCCGTATTAGATCTCCAACAATTGGTATTAGAGCAAGGTTGAATTTAAATATTCAGAATCATTATTTTATAAAGATTAAATTTTGAGATTTATTTTTGATTAATTCGTCTCACTAAAAAGAATAATAATAAAAAAATTAATTAAACAAACGACCAGCCTCAACGCGTAGAAGGAAGATTTTTCCTTGCAACGCTGACTGGATCAATGCGGGTGAGGGGCGCTGGTTTGGCGTCAGTCCGGTGGCCGTTTTCAGGTGCCATTGCCGGCGCCATTGCGCCGTTTTTGGGCGCCAGTCCAGATGCCATTGAAGGTGCCGTCTTGCTGGTTTCAAACGGCTCCAATCCAAACGCCATTGTCGGCGTCATTAAAAGGCACCGTTTCTCCAAGCTTTCAGGCGGCAGTCAAGCCGCCATTGCTGGAGCCATCGCGTCGTTTTCAGGCGCCAGTCCAGGCGCCATTGAAGGCGCCATCTTGCCGGTTTCAAGCTCCAGTCAAGGTGCCATTGCCGACGCCATTGAAGGCGCCGTTTTCAGGCGCCATCTGCTGGTTGCAGGCGCCATTAGAGGCGCTATTTGCATGCGCTGTTTTCTTGCTGTTTGTAGTGCCGTTTTAGGTGCGCTTCAGGCATCCTTTTCAGGCACTAATCCAAAGATCTTAATTGATTTTATTATTTTATTTGAACCTTTGTGAAATTATTATTATATCTGATGAAAGCAGATTTCTTTGATTTTATTATGATTGATTACTGAATCAGATAATTATTAAAGATACTATCTCCTTGTTTTTTTAACTCAAATAAAAGAATTAATTTCATCTTGTGAATATTTTATCTAAAGACAATTTATAAATGTAAGGTTAACTAATTTGGATAGTTGCCAAAGTAACCTAAATTAGTGAGCCTTGTATTTATTGAATTGCATAAAAGAATAAAGGGAGACTTGTAAAATTCTTAATAATTCTCTTTATAATTAGGAGAATGAGACTAACCCAAAGGAGAGTCAATTTCTGCTAATTATTAATTAATGTTTTTATTTTGTGTTGCTTAGAAAGGTAAAATGGATACCCAAAGGTAACATATAAATGACACAAAATAGTAAAGTGTTTTAAGCTCCCTCCAAGTGAACACTGGATATGTTAAAATTTACCCAAAGGAGAATTTTAATGATATCAATAGTTCATTGCTATTTATTTTATACTTGAGGCCTTATTGTGAGCATTGTTCTATTTTGTACAGTTCCCACTTCATTACACTCTCTTGCATCTGGAATGACTGTTTTTGATGGGTCAAATTTTTCTAAATTGTATGAAAGGGTTCAATTCTCACTAGGCGTATTGGATCTTGACCTGGCTTTAATAATGGATAAACCTCTTGAAGCTACGGATGACAGTACTCCGGAGCAAGTGGAACAATCAAAAGCCTGGGCAAGATCCAACAGACTCGGTCTGATGTTTATGAGAATGACTATTGCCAATAATATCAAGACCTCTCTCCCTCAAACTGAGTTTGCCTCGGAATTTCTGAAATCTGTTGAGGAGCGCTTCAAACGCGCTGATAAGTCCCTTGCAAGCACATTGATGGCTGAATTGACCACCATGAAATATGATGGTCAGAAAGGTATTCAGCAACATATTTTAAACATGACTGAAAAGACTGCAAAGCTTAAGGCACTAGGCATGGGTATGGATGAGTCCTTCTTGGTACAGTTTGTTCTTAACTCACTTCCATCACAGTTTGCTCCATTCAAAATCCACTATAATACTAACAGTGATCAGTGGAACTTGAATGAGCTCACCAGTAAATGTAAACAAGAGGAAGTGAGATTAAGACAAGAAGGACATAATCTTGCTCTTGCTGTAACTCATGGAGTCACGAAGAAGAAAAGAAAATTAAAAAAGGGAAAGAACTTTCCACCTAAGAAAAGCGGACCTGGGGAAGGTAGCCAGAGTCATGATGGAAAATTCACAGTAAGTTGCTACTTTTGTGGCAAGAAAGGGCATGTGAAGAAGGACTGTATCAAGCGCAAGGCTTGGTTCGAAAAGAGAGGTATAAATCTTTCTTTTGTATGTTATGAATCCAATCTTGCTGAAGTTTCTTCAAATACTTGGTGGATTGATTCTGGAGCCACAACTCATGTGACTAATTTAATGCAGGGATTCCTTACAACCAGGAAACCAAAGGAAAGTGAAAAGTTCCTCTATATGGGAAACCGTCTCAAGGTTGAAGTGGTAGCTGTTGGTACCTATCGCTTACTATTAGAGACGGGTCATCGGATGGAGCTTTTAAACACTTTTTATGTACCTTCTATCTCTAGGAATTTAGTTTCCTTGTCCAAATTAGATGCTACTGGATATTCTGTTTTATTCAGTTCTGGACAATTAAGTTTGATGTTAAATTCTGTTACAGTTGGTTCTGGTATTTTATGTGATGGTTTATATAAAATTTCTTTGAATCATGAATTTGCACAAGCTTTGATAACCCTGCATTCAAATGTTGGTTCAAAACGTGGCTTAATTAATGAAAATTCTTCAATCTTGTGGCATAGAAGACTAGGACACATCTCTAGGGAAAGAATTGAGAGATTAGTGAAGGAAGGAATTTTACAAAATCTTGACTTCACTGATTTTCATGTATGCGTGGATTGCATAAAGGGAAAGCAAACTAAACATACAAAGAAAGGTGCCACAAGAAGTAATGAGCTCCTTGAGATAATTCATACAGATATTTGTGGACCACTCTCTGTTCCATGTTTCACAGGAGAGAAATATTTTATCACCTTTATAGATGATCTATCTCGTTATGGTTATGTTTATCTAATGCATGAAAAGTCTCAGGCCATTGACATCTTCGAGTGTTCATAACAGAGGTCGAGAGACAATTAGATAAAAAGATTAAAATTGTGAGATCAGATCGAGGAGGTAAATATTATGGCAGATATGATGAATCAGGACAAAATCCTGGTCCTTTTGCCAAATTCCTTGAAAAGCGTGGCATTCGTGCTCAGTACACAATGCCTGGTACGCCACAGCAAAATGGTGTTGCTGAAAGGCGTAATCGCACATTAATGGAAATGGTTAGGAGTATGATGAGTTACTCTTCTGTACCTATTTCATTGTGGGGTGAAGCCTTAAAAACCGCAATGTATATCTTGAACAGAGTTCCTAGTAAGGCAGTTCCAAAAACTCCTTTCGAGTTATGGACTAGTAGGAAACCTAGCTTGAGACATATACATATATGGGGTTGTCCAGCTGAGGCAAGAATCTATAACCCACATGAGAAAAAGCTTGATTCAAGAACGATATCTGGATATTTCATTGGCTATCCGGATAAATCGAAAGGGTACAGATTTTATTGTCCTAACCACAGTGTGAGAATAGTTGAAACCGGTAATGCCAGATTCTTAGAGAATGGCGAAATCAGTGGGAGTAATGAACCAAGAAAAGTAGATATTGAGGAGATAAGAGTGGATATCCCACCACCTTTTTTACCTCAAGAAATTATTGTTCCTCAACCTGTTCAACAAGTTGAGGATAATGAGCAACATAATAGAGATGGTTCATTACCACCAGAAAATATTGCCATTGAAAATGCTGTAGAGCCACCACAACCGGCACCTTTGAGGAGATCTCAAAGAGAAAGGAGACCTGCCATTACAGATGATTATGTGGTGTATCTACAGGAATCTGATTTTGATATTGGGATAAGGAAGGATCCGGTTTCGTTTTCACAAGCCATGGAAAGTGATGATTCTAGTAAATGGATGGAAGCTATGAATGAAGAGTTGAAATCTATGGCCCATAACGGTGTCTGGGATCTCATCGAATTGCCTAATAGTTGTAAACCCGTCGGCTGTAAATGGGTCTTTAAGACAAAGCGTGACGCTAAAGGCAATATCGAACGATTTAAGGCTAGACTTGTGGCCAAAGGTTTCACTCAAAAGGAAGGTATCGATTACAAAGATACCTTCTCTCCAGTTTCTAAGAAAGATTCGCTTAGAATCATCATGGCACTTGTAGCTCATTTTGATTTAGAGTTACATCAAATGGATGTGAAAACTGCATTCTTAAATGGGAATTTGGATGAAGATATCTATATGGAACAACCTGAAGGGTTCGCAAAGAAAGGAAATGAACACCTAGTTTGCAAATTAAAGAAATCCATTTACGGTCTTAAACAAGCTTCCAAACAATGATATATTAAGTTCAATAATACCATTACATATTTCGGATTTAAAGAGAACATTGTTGATCAGTGTATATATCTGAAAGTTAGTGGGAGCAAGTTTATATTTCTGATACTGTATGTGGATGATATTTTGCTTGCTAGTAGTGATCTTGGTTTATTACGTGAAACCAAGGAATATCTCTTTAAAAACTTTCATATGGTTGATATGGGTGAGGTAAACTATGTTATTGGCATTGAGATCTTTAGGGATCGATCTTGAGGAGTGCTAGGTTTATCTCAGAAAGGATATATTGATCGGGTTTTAGAGAGATTTAATATGCAGTCATGTTCATCGGGTATTGCACCTATATTGAAAGGTGACAAATTAAGTAAAATGCAGTGCCCAAGGAATAACATGGAAAGGGAGCAAATGAAGAAAATTCCTTATGCATCAGTTGTGGGGAGTTTGATGTACGCTCAAACATGTACAAGACCGGATATCAGCTTTGCTGTAGGCATGTTAGGAAGATACCAAAGCGATCCAGGATTCGAACACTGGAAAGCTGCAAAGAAGGTGATGAGGTACTTACAAGGGACAAAAGATTATATGCTCACATATAAAAGATCAGAACAATTAGAGGTTGTCGGTTACTCGGATTCTGATTATGGTGGTTGTCTCGATAGCTTAAAGTCAACTTCAGGATTTGTCTTTATGCTAGCAAATGGGGCAATTTCGTGGAAGAGTGAAAAACAATCAATTACTGCTTCATCCACGATGGAGGCCGAGTTTGTTGCTTGTTTTGAAGCTTCAAGTCATGCTTTATGGTTGCGGAATTTTATCTCAGGGCTTGGTGTTGTCGACTCTATTGCTAAACCTTTGAGAATATATTGTGATAACACCGCAGCTGTTTTCTTCTCTAAGAATGGCAAATTTTCTAGTGGATCGAAACACATGGATTTAAAGTATTTAGTTGTTAAAGAAAGAGTCCAGAAACAACAAGTGTCAATTGAAAATATTAGGACCACACTTATGGTTGCTGATCTATTAACTAAAGGATTACCTCCAAAGGCATATTTGGAACATGTTATGAGGATGGGCCTTTTGAGTAATCCATAATACGTATGATCATGAATGGTGGTTATGTAATTGACAATTTGTGCATTAAAATTGTTTCTGTTTATTCCTGTTTTCAATTATGGGTGCACATTTTATTGTTTGATAAACAAGAATTGTCCTGACAAGACAAATTATAGGGGCTATTTGGCATTAAGGACTGGGTTAGTAAGGGTTATTGATGTGTGGTGCATGGAAGGAAACATGACATTATGGTCATGTGATCGCCATGACTCGCATTTATGATCTAAACTGATTCAGTATTATGGTATATGATTTTGGACGTATTGGCTAAGTTTATTGAAATCGTGATCACGTGTCAAATTTATTTTCCAGTATATATTTTAAATATATTATAGTTTTCATAATCGGTTTAGTGGGCCAAGTGGGAGAATGTTATTTCCACATTAAAATTAAGTGGGTGGCCCACTAACCTAGTATTTAGCCAATTAAAAGAATACCCAATATCTTTAAACTGTTATAAAGATATTTACCCTTGATGGAGTAGGTAAATTATAATAATTATAATATTATTATTTGAAATAAAAAAAACAGTTATTCGAATAACACGTTCAGAACGGTTTTTGAACGTGTATTCTTGGCCCTCTTCTCCTATCAATAAGATATATATACAGAAATCCCTTCATGTACGGTGAGTGCCCTCTTCCATCAATTACAGAAAACAATTCTGTGTATTAAGGTTTGATAAGGAGAAGAAGAGATCAAGGATTTTAGATCTATAAACTGAAGGGAAATTTCTCATGGCTGCGTGTTCTTCAAACGGTATGTAATCTATCAATTCATTAATGTTTTTTTTATTATTTTATTATCAGAGATGAGTTTGAATTCAATGATCTGGATTATTGTGTGTTAATTTCCGTATTAGATCTCCAACATTCTGCACACGGATCTGCAGTTTCATCTCCATCTTCTTAATTGGGGTACGCAAACTAGCACTGTAACGAGTATTCATATCGCTCAGCAATACTAACCTTCGTTGTTCTCTTGGTCATTTTCAATGGCTTGGAGGATCTCTACAGCTGTCCATGTTTTTATCCAAACTGTCCATGGAGTGAGGCATACGTCCATCTCATCTCAAACCTCATCCAACATGTTGAGCATTGTCTGGTAAGTTGGAAGTGCCTCTTTTTTTTTTTTTTTTTGGAAGCCAGTAATGTGCTGCCCTTTATCAGCGTCAGATCTATTCTGTTGCCCTCGTAGAGATGCTTTCTTCTAGTTGATTAGAGATTGTCAGGTACTGAGGGTGCCAAGGCTAGTAGCATGTACACCGAAGTGACCATGCATGTGGATTCTGGTGCTGGGTAGCCAAAAATTCCCCTCATGCGTGTTGAGACATGTCTGCTCTTTTCATCAAGTGAAAGACCACTATCCTGGCTTGATACTCTGACTATAGGCAAGGCGATTATGTCACAAAATTTCAATCGACAGTAAGGCGACTCAGAGTAAGAATCTCAGTTTTATCACTACAGAGGATGTGCAATTATGCCATTTCCTCAACTGCAACCATTCTCTCGCATTCTAAACATGCATTTTACAACATTCATGAACCTCAGATTTCCCGGTCCTTCTCTTCTGTATAACCTCTAATGTGACATGTACTATGGACCTCAAATATAGCTTCCTTGTGACCCGTTTAAAACCCGTTCTCAATCACAAGCGATCTTGTTTGCCCTTTGCCAATGAACATGCCCTTTGATAGATATCCATGCGAACTGAGGGAATGAGAGTATAAGAGGAGAAAACGGTGAAGAAAATCAGTTGAAGTAGTGGAGTGAAGGGAAAGATAGTGAAAGGAAATGAGTGTATATGTGTGTAGTAGATACGGGAGACGTAAAGGGTGGACAGTGAGACAATATCGGTGGTTGGTGAATATGGGCAAGCAAGTGGAATGAGAGATGAAGAGTGGTGAGATCTTATGAGTTTAGTGATTTCATGGATGGATAAGGTGAAAATGAGGGTGGCAACTACAGGGCGTAGGAAATGGGTATGAATAGATTTAGAGAGAGAAGTGGGTTTAGTGGGATGGCTTGATGAGTATATGCATGGGGGGGGGGGGGGGGGGGGTTTGTTGGTATGGAATGGGTTTAATAGGCTTAGAAAGAAGTGTGGGCATGGAAAATGGGTATATACGTGGGTAAGGATGGCATGGGTGAGGAAGTGATGATGAACGACAAGTATGATGTGGTGAAGGTGCCATGATGACCAGATTCAATTAGCATCATTTTCATTAAACATTTAACCAAGCTCTGACCCACTAAGGACCAAAGAACAATCAAAGCCTTAGGATCGACTCGTGGCATCATTTATGCTAAGTGACTTGGCATAAAGTGATAGGTCCCAGTCAAAGCCAGAATATAATTCTCTTTGGGTGAGAATAAACCACAGAGTTTGGATCAAATTTTGTGCTGCCTTCTTATTGAATCTGATAGAATTTAAATACATAAAGTTCAACTACTTCCTACAAATAAGGAAACAACTACTCAACACGTTGCAAATAAGTAGCTATAACAGCATGACCCACTCCTTCCACTCCTTTGCAAATATGTGAACATTGAGAACAACTTGGACTAAGTCTTTGACAGCACATCCATCTTCCCGTGCACAGTCTGTCCTCTTTACACGTACCCTGGATTTCTAATAGGCACACGTGTTGATCTTCTTAGCTTATCATTGCCCCTTTCTTTCAGTCGAACCTTGTCCTCAAGGTTCAAATTAATATACTTGTTGCGCAGCTCCTGGGTATTTTCCCACGTAGCATCTTCTTTTGGAAGCTTTTTCCACTAGACAAGGCTTTCTTCAACAAAACTTGACCCTTTCTTAACCCACATAGTATTCAAAATAGCTCCAGGTTCCATAATAATCTCACCATCATCAGTTAGGGGCGGCAACTCAGTGTTGGTGGCCTTAGTCTCCCCTACTTGCCTTTTAAGTAGTGAAACATGAAAAACAGGGTGAATTCGGGAACCTTCAGGCAACTTGAGTTTGTAAGCTACCTTTTCAACCTTTTCTTCAATTTGGTATGGGCCATAAAAGCAACTGGCCAACTTTTGGCACACTCTCCTATAGACAATTTGCTGGCTATAAGGATGGAGTTTAAGGAAGACCAAATCCCCCACTTGGAATTCCATGTCCCTTCTTTTTGAATCTGCCACTTGTTTCATTCGATTAACTGTTGCATGTAAATTGATCTTGAGCTGTTGTAAAATGGCATTTCGAGATACCAATGTCTGGTCCACCTCATTCATAGAAGATGTTCCAACTTGATAGTTTGGAATACTTGGTGGTGGCCTCCCATAGAGAGCTTGAAAAAGGGTCATTCCAATAGAGGAGTGGTATGTAGTGTTGTACCAAAATTCAGCCCATGGAAGAAAAAACTCCATTTTCAAGGTTGTTGAGAAACAAAACAACGAAGATATTGCTCGACGCACTTGTTAACTACCTCAGATTGACCGTTGGTTTGGGGATGATAGGCAGAGCTCATGTGCAGCTTAGTACCTGACATTTTGAAGAATTCACTCCAAAAGTGACTTATGAAAATGGGATCTCTGTCACTAATAATTGATTTTGGCAAGCCATGAAGCTTGACAATCCCTTCCACAAAATTTTCAGCTACCATTTTTCCCGTGTAAGGATGCGACAAAGCTAAAAAATGAGCTGATTTACTCAGGCGGTCCACTACCACAAAAATAGTGCTTTTTCCATTAGATGGTGGTAATCCCTCAATAAAATCCATGGTGATGTTGTCCCAAACTTGGCAATGGATGGCCAATGGTTGAAGAAGACCAGTTGGAGATAAAGTTTCTGCTTTATTCTTTTGGCAAACAGTGCATGAGGTTACATATTGTTGAATCACCTTATGCATTGATGGCCAATAGAATTGTTGTGTCAATCGCTTGTATGTTCTCAATACCCCAGAATGTCCTCCATATGGTGATTCATGGAATTCCTGCGATAACTAATTGACAAGTTGGGAATTAGGAGTAATTACTACACGGTTTTTGTAACATACCAAACCGTTTTGCCACTTGTAGGGTGCTTCAGGATTTGCAGTGGCAAGCTTGCCAATTCGGACCATGTAGGGATGCTCGTTGGCTTCCTTCTTGATTGCATTCCACAAAGATGTTTGAGGGACAAAAAGAGTATTAAGGCTGGGGCCACCTATTACTCTTGACAAAGCATCAGCAGCAGAATTCTCCCTTCCCGGTTTGTAAGTGATCTCATAGTCATACCCCAGCAATTTGGATACCCACTTTTGTTGTTCTGGCATCACTATGTGTTGCTCCATTAAATACTTGAGGTTGCGTTGGTCAGTTTGGATGTAGAATTTTCGGCCCAACAAGTAAGGCCACCAAGTCCGAATAGCTTGAACAATGGCAAGCATTTCTTTGGCATAGGTAGACCATGATTGCTTAGTGATTCCCAAGGCTCGACTCATGAATTCTATGGGTTTCCCTTGTTGAGTTAACATTGCTCCAATGCCAGCACTTGAAGCATCAGATTCAATGACAAATGGTTCATTAAAATTAGGCATAGCAAAGGTAGGAGTAGAAGTCATTGCTTGCTTCAAAGCCTTGAATGCATCCTCTGCTTCTTTAGTCCATCTAAATTGCCCCTTTTTTAAGAGGTTGGTGAGTGGCCGAGCTATAACTCCATAATTGCGTACTGATTACTACCCAAAATGTGCTATTTTACACCTTTAAGTCATTATGTTTTAAGCACTTTTGTGTAGTAATTCTCCATCTTTATTCCAATTGGCATGTTAGGGACCTAGCAATGACTTCTAATCATATTTGTGGCTAGTTTTAGTGTTTTAACAGATTTTTGGATCATTAAGACAAGCCAACCAAAGGAGAAGAGCAAAGAAAAGCAAAGAAAAGCAAAGAGAAGCAAAGAGAAGCAAGGAGGAAAACAGAGGACAGCAGCTGCAGTCTTCTTTTGCACTTTTGGAGCACTTCCCGAAGTCCATTTTCTACATTCTATATACCATTTCAAAGATCAGGAAGTCAAGAATCCAAAGCTTCAAACCGTGTACAATTTGGAGCTGAAACGAGGAAGATATGGCCTTCGGAAGACAACTGCTCCAGGTGTGTGAGAAATTCGCACACCCCCTCAGCCGTGCGAATGGTGTGCGAAACTCGCACACCCCCTTCCAAATTCGCACACCCCATGCGTGGTGCAAATTTTCCTCTGTTTTTGCCGACTCCACTTTAGATATTTTCTTATGTATTTTTTGATGTAATTTTCTTTCTTATCCTTGTAACAAGCCAATCACAAGCTTTGCTTTTGTAAAGACTATATAAGGGGTGGAAATCACCTCTCGAACATATATGATACGTGTATGTTTTACACTTAGAAAAATACAGAGCTCTCTCGTTTTCCCTTTTCTCTATACTATTTTCTTTTTCTTGGAAGCCAAACAAACTCTGAGGATGATTTCTCAGAGGATGAGAGGCTAAACTTTTGGTTTCTTGGAGTGAAGGAAGCTAGGTGAAAAGTCCAGATGCAAAGGTGGAAAACGCTCGTGCATTAAATACAGGTAGTTGAAGTTCATAAATGGCTTTTGAATCCAAAGTTGTGCTTTAAATCCCTTAGAATCACTTTGAATGGCCAATACATGGTAAGCTTCAGGTCTCTGTGGATGCTTATCCGAAATTTTCCACTTTGCATTCTAAACTTGATCCTAGCAATCCTTAGTTCCGGGAAACTTTCTTTCTTCTGTTTTTAATTAGTTTATGTTAATTTAGTTTCAAACACTTTCAAAACAAATTTTATTTTCTTTTAAACTTTAAGTTTTTTATAAAGGAATTCATTAAATTCAATTTCTAATCTCGAGTATATCACTGGTAGAATGAAAACCCATCCCAGAGTTCGACCCTAGAGCCACTATACTATAGTAGCTTTGCTACACTAGTATGAGGTCATAGGTTTTATAAATGTTTTGATTAAATGACCCGATTGGATTTACAAGCGCGAATCACGGACGAACTTTCTGTAATAACCTGTAAGGCCTAAGAATCCTCGCAAGTCAGAAACATTGGTGGGTCTAGGCCAATTAAGCATAGCCTTAATTTTCCCTTGGTCCACCTTGACACCTTGTGGAGTTACAATGTGACCCAAATATTCAACTTCTTGCTGGCCAAAGGCACACTTGCCAGGCTTGATGAAAAATTTGTGATGCCTTAATATTTCAAAAGCCTTTTTAACATGTTCAATATGCATGATCCAATTGGGGCTATAAATTAGAATATCATAAAAAAAAACTAACACAAATTCTCAAAGATATGGCCGAAATATTGAATTCATAGTAGCCTGAAAAGTTAAAGGAGCATTACACAAGCCAAAGGGCATAACCACATATTCATAATGACCGTTGTGTGTACGAAAGGCAGTTTTGCGAATGTCTAATGGGTGTACCTGTACCTGGTGATAACCTGATCAGAGATCAAGTTTAGTAAAGAAGGTTGCCCCATATAGTTCGTCAAGCATATCATCAACGGTTGGAATAGGAAATCTATCTTTGATGGTTACAGCATTAAGGGCTTTATAGTCAGTACAAAAACTCAAGTTCCATATTTCTTTTTTACTAACAGAATAGGTGAAGAGAATAGACTTGTGCTAGACCTTATTAGCCCCAATTTTAACATGTCATGAACTTGTTTTTCTATTTCAGCTTTTTGAAAGTAGGCATACCCGTATGGCCGGACATTAATTGGCTCAGTCCTTTCTTTGAGATTGATGTGGTGATCTATCTTCCTTTCTGGTGGAAGTTGCTTTGGTTCTTGATAAATATCCTCAAATTCTTGTAACAACTGCTGCATTTCTGGTTAAATTCCTTGAGGCACTTCTTCCATGGCTACATGTAGACAGACGACGAATATGGGGTTTTCCTGCTTTATCTCTTTTGAAATTGTTTTGAATTTCGTAGGTTGAATTGGTTGGTTGTCAATTCCTTTTAATTGATGACGCTGGTCCTTCCACGAAAACTCCATTTTCATTCTTTTCCAATCACAAACCACCGTGCCCAATTGTTTAAGCTAGTGGACTCCTAACACCATATCCAACCCAATCAGCGGTAATGAATAAAGAGTTAAGGTAAATGCAATAGGTCCCATTCAAAACCAGAATATAATTCTCTTCGGGTGAGAATAAACCACAAAGTTTGGATCACCATTAGCCACTTTCACATTAAAGGGTTCAGTTGGCACCACCGGTAATTGCAATAGTTCAGCTATCCTCTAATTGATAAAATTGTGGGTTGACCCACTATCAATAAGAACAATCAGTTCATGGGGTCCCACTTTAGCCAAGACTCGAATGGTTCTGGCTATTGACAACCCAGTGAGAGCATGGATTGAAATTTTAGGTTCTCCTCGAAGGTGGGTGTGAGCTCCCGCTTTGTCATTTTCCTCTTCGTCATAGTTTCCTTCAAGCAAGAGCAGCTGCGGTCCTTTGCATTTGTGCCCTGGTGCAAATTTCTCATCGCAATTAAAACAAAGGCCTTGAGCACGCCTCCTTTGCATCTCAGCCCAAGCGAGTCGTTTCATTGGTGAAAGGGTCTTCATTTTCGTTGGAGAAGAGCCAATAGTGGTCTTGCTGAATGGACGTGTAGCCGTCTCATGACGGTTCAACTGCTCATCTCGCATCCTAGCCAGACTGATGGCTTCCTTCAAGGATTTTGGCTTAAACATTTGAATCCCATCTACTATTTCAGCTTTAAGACCTCCCATAAATGTGCCAACCAATGCCTTTTGAGTCCACCCCTGAACTCTATTCCCCAATCTCTCAAATTCCCTTTGGTACTCACGCAAGGATCCCGTTTGTCTTATTTTTGACAAAGACTCGTCAAAGTCTTCACAATCTATTGGACCAAAGCGAGACCATAATTCCTCTACAAAAATGTCCCACGTCACCTCCTTCCTTTCCTCACTATAAGCCTTGCACAACCACTACCACCATTGATTTGCCTCCCCTTCCAAATGAAAGGAAGCCAAAGACACCTTTTGTGTTTCCAAAGTGCCCTAGTATTCAAAGAATTGGTCAACACGCGTAAACCATTATGTTGGGTCATCACTAGAATACTTGGGAAATTCAAGCTTGGCCAACTTAGAGGAAAACATTGGTTGTCCCCCTTCTATGTTTTCACGAGAACAGCCATAAGAAGACTGTCCGCTGCGTTCATTGACGTTGCTAGAGGTTGGGTCTTGCCTTGTACTCAAAACTTTAGAGATCTTACTGATAACATTCTCTAGTTGATGTAGTTTGTCATTAACACCTAGCTCCATTCTGCTCAAATTAGCTTGAAGCCTCCCAGTACCCATTTCTAAATTCTCGATTCTTTCTTTGTTGGTGGCCATGATGTATGGCTCTGATACCAATGATAGGTCCTGGTCAAAGCTAGAATATAATTCTCTTTGGGTGAGAATAAACCATAGAGTATGGATCAAATATTTTGCTGCCTTCTTATTGAATCTGATAGAATTTAAATACATAAAGTTCAACCACTTCCTAAAAATAAGGAAACAACTACTCAACACGTTGCAAATAAGTAGCTATAACTGCATGACCCACTCCTTCCACTCCTTTGCAAATATGTGAACATTGAGAACAACTTGGACGAAGTCTTTGACAGCACATTTTGACAGCACATCCATCTTCCCATGACAATCTGTCTTCCTTACACGTACCCTG